>NW_019949181.1:0-12033 GCF_002910315.2 Salvelinus sp. IW2-2015 | reverse complement strand
AACACGATACTTTACTTTTTTTGAGGAGATGCGATACTCCATTGAATCGTCTTGACGCCATGTGTACGTCCCATGCGTTTCAATGTCCTGCTCGGTGCATTCTGGGAGATTTGGACAACGAAGAGCTCTCCATCAAGGAGTGAATTGGGAGTCAAATTGGGCGCTAGCATGAAGCATAACATTGCAAATCTTTTCCGAGTTTTGAGATAATGAACTTGTTTCCGGGTAATATCGTATAGTTTGGAATCGTGACATTACGTCATTTCGAGGAAAATCGGCAGGTTTCTCGACTCATACCGTGACTTTGCCCTTCCCGTGTAGAGTTCCAGTTGACTAAGATGTTAGCCTGCCTGCATAGAAACCGTTTTCGTTAGCCATAGCAAACTCATGTTTTTCCAGGGATGAATGGTAGTTTTTGTGTGGGGGGATTTTGTCTTCAGATGGAAGGATGAAATAGTATAATGTCCTTATTAAAATAGGCTGCTGAACGCATCACAGCATATGCACATTTAGTGAAAGGAAGCTTTTGTGATTGGACAGTGAAAATTCTGATTTCTTGATCCCGTTTCACACTGGCCATTTTAGCACAGTGTTTCTGGGGCTAAGCCGGAGCAGGGCCAGATAGCCCTGGGATAAGCATTGTCCTAGCCCACTTTACAATGTGCAATGTGACACCTCTCTTAGCCCCGGCTAAATCCCCCCTAGCCCAAGGCTGAGGAGGCTCTTATCCGCACAGGGCCGAGGAGGCTCTTACCCACAGGGCCGAGGAGGCTCTTACCCACAGGGCGAGAGGCTCTTATCCACAGGACGAGGAGGCTCTTAGTCAAGGACCGAGGAGGCTCTATCCCAGGACCGAGGAGGCTCTTATCCACAGGGCCGAGAGGCTCTTACCCAAGGCCGAGGAGGCTCTTATCCAGGGCGAGCGAGTCTTAGCACGGACTGAGGAGGCTCTTACCCACAGGGCTGAGGAGGCTCTACCCACAGGGCGAGGAGGCTCTTATCCACAGGGCCGAGGAGGCTCTTACCCACGGGCCGAGGAGGCTCTTACCCACAGGGCCGAGGAGCTCTTACCCACAGGGTGAGGAGGCTCTTAGTCACAGGCCGAGGAGGCTCTAGTCACAGGGCTGAGGGGCTCTTACCCACGGCCGAGGAGCTCTTATCCACAGGGCCGAGGAGGCTCTTAGTCACAGGGCTGAGGAGGCTCTTAGCCGCAGGGCTGAGGAGGCTCTTATCCACAGGGCTGAGGAGGCTCTTAGTCACAGGGCTGAGGAGGCCTCTAGGGCCACAGGGCTTGAGGAGGCTCTTAGCCGCAGGCCGAGGAGGCTCTTAGCACAGGGCCGAGGAGGCTCTTATAGCGCAGGGCCGAGGAGGCTCTTAGTCACAGGGCTGAGGAGGCTCTTAGTCACAGGGCTGAGGAGGCTCTTATCCACAGGGCTGAGGAGGCTCTTAGTCACAGGGCTGAGGAGGCTCTTAGCCACAGGCTGAGGAGGCTCTTAGCACAGGGCTGAGGAGGCTCTTAGCCGCAGGGCCGAGGAGGCTCTTAGTCGCAGGGCTGAGGAGGCTCTTAGCCGCAGGCGTGAGGAGGCTCTTATCCACAGGGCCGAGGAGGCTCTTATCACAGGGCTGAGAGCTTAGTCCAGGCCGAGGAGCTCTTATCCACAGGGCTGAGGAGCTCTTATCCACAGGGCCAGAGGCTCATCGGGCTGAGGAGGCTCTTAGCCGCAGGCCGAGGAGCTCTTAGTCGCAGGGCTGAGGAGGTCTTAGGTGTGTACCTTCTAGGATGGATTTACCTTTACTACACTCATCCACACAGAAGACCAGGCATCCATCCTTATTAACAACAGCACATCCCGTTCTCATTCAGGACGTACCGGCACTAACATAATACAAGCACAAACACTTCAACTAAGATTATCAACGAAAGTGGCAAATAAAGTGGCATTTTCAAAATAATGACTAAAACTATTCCCATGAATCAAAGAAATGCCGAGCTATGTATCTCTACAACTTCGCAGACCAGATGGACAGGTTGGTAGCAGTGGCATCACGAACCCGAAACTACCAGCAACACTGGGATCCGTCACCAGAGCTACAGAATAACACAGGAATAACAATTTACGTTCACAAACGGCCACACACACGAGACACCACTGACAACACATCTACATTTCCTAACCTTAGACACGCTACACATCTCGCACAAGTCACACACACGACCAAATCCCTTATTTACAATAGACTGCCATAGCGGAACCCATTTTGCGGGCTTTGGTTTTACCACTCGACACTTACACCCACACCCGGGGCAGAACGACAGATTTTAACCCCATCTCGCTCAATCGGGGATTGATCTCGCCAACCTTTCGGCTTACAAGTCCGCCATCCTCAGCCCACATAGCAGCTACTGCCCTCCTCATACACACTCACACTACACTCGACTCACACATAACACCAACACCCCACACACACCTACCTGCCCTCTTACCATAACTCCTTCATACATCACACGCTACCTACTCACATCTACACCGCACACCACACACAGACCACACCTCACACAGAGCACCTACACAACATGCACTCCCTCGCCGTAGGTACCTCTCCTATCACACCAGCACGCCTACTCTCCCTCTAACCGCTAGGACACATCACACTATTTACCGCTAGGGCACCTGCCTCCCTTCAACCCGCCTAGCTACCTGCCTCCTCTAACCGCCTAGCCACTACCACCTACATACACACACCAGACTACACACTCACACACACTCACTTACACACGACACACGCCTACCTGCCTCCTTAACCGCTGATACGCACACACTACACCACACGAGAGTCACGCATCCTCACCACAGTCCACACACACACTCACCACACACTATCGACGAGGACACATACACACTCACGCCCCATCACCTCGCCCCGCCCTCTACCACTAGGCTACTGCCTCACTATACACCAGATACCATGCTCCTCTACCACTAGTACCTGCCTCTTACTACCATCCACGCAACAACCTCGCCGCCCCATCTTGACAATGCAGGGACACTGAAAACAAAGGGGGGGTCTACCGGTTTACACTTATGCATCACCTTCTCAATAACATACACATTGATTGTGAGAAACTCCGGCATCACATGATCATGAGTATCACACATATTACTACACACACATATACAGATCACTCACACACGACACCGACTCCTACGCACGCACCACACGACGACACGACACACATCGCTCACATCGCAGAACCTCGGTGCTTTCCACAAGGGCCGCGTGTTGAGGACACCATGGACCGTCAGCTGACATCGCTCAGACGTCTCCACTGCTATCAGACCGCATCGCCTTCTCAGACCCAGCCTACGGAGACACCACACCAGCAGTCCGTCCCCATGGTACGGATCTGAGAGACCACGAAGGACAACAGAATTTGGGTTCCTCAACTCGCGACTGTCTAATCAGCTCGGAGCATCTTCTCAAAAAGCCACGCGATTCATTCTCATATCTATTCATCTCTCACACACCCCCTCTGATAAATACGCTGTTATACTACACTGAACAACACTTCTCTACTCATACACACCTACCACACACACGACTGTCTCACACACTACCACACTACAACACTCACACTATCCACATCACACACACACACACACACACACTCACACACACACCAACACACCACACAAACCACGACTCACAACTACACACTTCACTCATATCCGTATATACATGATATATACCAGCTGTTATCATACACACCATCGACACACACTACACACGCGGCAACACACCAATAAACCCCTGAGCATCACTACTACCCAGCATATCAGCTGTCACACTAACAAAACACACCACTCTACACACTTACATCACACATCACACACTGGTATAATATCCTGATATACACAGCCTGTTATACCCTACCACACTCACACGACAGCATCCTATATACCCTGATCATACACGCTGTTGATATACCCCCTGATAATATATCAGCTGTTCCACTACCACCACCACACTCCCGATAATCACAGCCTATACTACCCTTAACTACACACCACCAGGCTGTTATCATCATGATATATACAGACGTTATAACTACCCTGATACCCATACCAGCTGTTTTTTACCATGACAACTCATACAGCTGTTATAATACCCTGATAAAACAAGCTTGTTATACCACATCGAAAACGCTTCATCACTACAGAGACTCAACACACTGATTACTACTACACATCGCATATACACAGTGTTATATACCTCGCACTACATCCCAGCTGTTATATACCCTGTAATATACAGCTGTTATTACTAGCCCCTGAATAATAATACAGCCTTGTTATATACCCCCGATATACCACAGCTCAGACTCACAAACACTCCGAACTAATATACCGCTGTTATAGTACACTCCACTACATCACTACACGCAGTTCTAACTACACTGAAACACACACTATCGCTTATAACAACCAAACTCACATACTAACACCAGCTGATTATACTACATACCCAGATAACAGCTGTTCTCATACCTATACATATACAGCTGTTATATACCTCTGCAATAATATACCGTATGTTTATACCCTGACTAATATACAGCTGCGCCTCTACTAACTCGCATCACACTCACACACACTGCTATACTATCACCGCTGATAATATACGCTGTTTATTACCTGACACACACACACACATCTCACACACTACACACATACATCACATCTACTCATCACCACGACACATCACTACACGCTCTCACACACCTCACACCTGACATACCACACTCACCACACCACTCTCACTCCCCTGATAATATACAGCTGGTTATCTACCCCTCCACACAACCATCACAGTTGTTTATAATACCTGCTAATAACGCCTGTTACACACACACATCACATATCACACTCACTCAAACCACTACTCACTAACATACTACCCGCTCTCACCACCTCGATAATCATACAGACTGTGATAATACCTGCAATAATAGACACTATATCTCTATCACACACTACACCTGATAATATACAGCTGTTATATACCTTGATAATATACAGCTGTTATATACCCTGATAATATACAGCTGTTCTATACCTTGATCATAACAGCTGTTATATACCGCTGATAATCATACAGCTGTTATATACTTGATAATATGACAGCTGTTATATCACCCTGATAATATACAGCTGTTAATACCTATATATACAGGCTGTTATATACCCTGATAATATACAGCTGTTATAATACCTTGATAATATACAGCTGTTATACTACCCTGATAATATACAGCTGTTAATATACCATGATAATATACAGCTGTTAATACCTTCGAATAATATACAGCTGTTATATACGTTCCTTGATAATCTCGTATGGCTGTTTATATACCTTGTTAGCGTTCCCCAGTTTCTGTGTTTGTGGTTTGTGTATATGCACGTGTGTATTTCAGGAATGGCTTCCTGAAGACCAAGCAGCAGAATTGGAGCGCAGATCCCGCCCTCCTCGTTAGCGGATACAGCCGTCGCAATTACAACCTCCTTCTGCAGCTGGATGAAAGCCAGTGTTCCTGTTGTTAGGAGAACAGCTTCTTTGTGGTGTCCTGTGTTTTGTTTGTTGTCTGTATAATTGGTTGTTAAAGGATTTTAAATAGTCGCGTGTCCTGCTGAGCTATGTGTCAGCCAAAAGGACGTGTTTTGTGATCTATAAAATTGTTTCACTTTAAAGTAGTAATTGTTTCTGTTTTTGTTCCCAGGGGGATAGGCAACTTTGGGAGTGCTTAGGCAAGAGGCTTGCGGGCGATACATATACCTGTTAGTATGTAACTCTGCTGATGTCACATAGGTAAGACCTGGGCAGACCACCCCTGGTATTTTGTTAAGCCGCGCCCAGGGTGACGTTAAGGTAAGAAGTGTAGGAGTTGTGTACATATGGAGGTAGATACACACTATAAAGCAAATAGACAGGTGTACATTAGAAAATAGGAGAACGGCAGACATAAGTGAATGGATACAGGCTGGTAAAAACAGGAAACTAAGATAAAACAGATAGTAAAAATGCCGACGCCCTACGTCTTTAAAGTGCATTTATTGTCCATGCAGAGCATTCTCTGTACAGGATCGCATTTCAGACAGCTAGACACCAAGGTTTATACAAACCATCACTGTTGGAAACAAAACGTTAGGCTAGAACCAAGAGGACATATTGTGTTAAATGCTTTATTGCTTATAACCAGTCCCCCGGTGTCTGGTCTGGAGCGTGAAGTCATATCTCTGCTGGTCAGCTACTGCATAGCAACCTAGTGGTGCCAAAAGCCCAGGAAATCCTATGTAAATGACGATCTGCAGAACGGCCAAACCCCCCAAAAAATGTGACGGCTGCTTTGGGCTCAACAATGTGTTTATTATCAAGTTCGATCCCCACGTGAATTATTTTAATGTTCGCTACAAATGTACATATTTATTTAAAAGTGATCCATTCTGACTACTACATTTGACCTCACACAGACAGGACCATGTGCTGACACAGAACAGTCTCAGGCCGGCAGGCTACAAAGAGTCTCTCATCGACCATGATCCTTTGCTAGTTACGGCCACTTTCACCATGATCGTTAGCAATTTTTGGGTGCCATTTAGCTTCAAATTCAAATTCTTTCGGCTTACTTACAAGCCCTTAACCCACAATGCAGTTCAAGAAATAGAGTTAAGAAAATATTTATTAAATAAACTAAAGTAAAAAAAATTAAATAAAAAGTTACACAATAAAATAACGAGGCTATATACAGGGGCTACCGGTACAGAGTCAGTGTGTGGGAGTACAGGTTAGTTGAGGTAATTTGTACATGTAGGTAGGGGTAAAGTGACTATGCATAGAAAATAAACAGCGAGTAGCAGCAGAGTAAAAAACAAATGGAGGGGGGGGGTTAAATGTAAGAAGTCCAGTGGCCATTTGATTAATTGTGTAGCAGTATTATGGCTTGGGGGTAGAAGCTGTTAAGGAGCCTTTTGGACCTAGACTTGGTGCTCTGGTACCGCTTGCCGTGTGGTAGCAGAGAGAACAGTCTATGACTAGGGTGGCTGGAGTCTTTGACAATGTTTAGTATATAGGTCCTGGATGGCAGTTAGCTTGGCCCCCGTGATGTACTGGGCCGTTCGCACTACCCTCTGTAGCACCTTGCGGTCAGATGCCAAGCAGTTGCCATACCAGGCGGTGATGCAGCCAGTCAAGATGCTCTCGATGGTGCAGCTGTAGAACTATTTGAGGACTTGGGGACCCCATGCCAAATCTTCATGTTTTCCATAGGAATATGTGGATGACGTCAGCTCTATCACCATCTACTTGTTTTAATGGCTATGGTTATAACATGTTGGTCAATGTTGGTCACGTGTGTGTTTGTCTGTTAGCCCAGGGCTTTGGCATACCAGTGTGAATCCTTAGCCCAGGGTTACTAAATGCCTGTTTGAACACAGGCTAAGCTAGCCCAGGGCCGGTTTAGCCTGAGAACAATGCAGGGTGAAAAGGCCAAGAAGGTACGTGCATACAGAACAGACCACACACAGCGAGAATGAAACCATTCTCTCTCTTCTCTGCGTGTGTTCCAGAGAGGCGATATCTCACGGATGCAGTGGGAACCAGTTTGTGATGTTTGATGACGTTCCTCTGTACTGGGACGCCTGGGACGTGATGGACTACCACCTACAGACACGGTGAGAGAAGAGAAAACATCCTGTTTCCTGTTATTATCAGGCTGGCTGATACAACAGTGTTCATTAGGACTCACTCTTATTGGACAAGTTCAGATAATCCCTCCCTGTTTAGGCAGTTTGGAGCCAGCCAAGTATATGTAGTTAGTTTACTCTGTATAGACCACAGGGCCAGTATATGTAGTTAGTTACTCTGTTTAGACCACAGGGCCAGTAATGTAGTTAGTTACTCTGTTAGACCACAGGGCCAGTATATGTAGTTAGTTACTCTGTTAGACCACAGGGCCAGTATATGTAGTTAGTTACTCTGTTAGACCACAGGGCCAGTATATGTAGTAGTTACTCTGTTAGACCACAGGGCCAGTATATGTAGTTAGTTACTCTGTTAGACCACAGGGCCAGTATATGTAGTTAGTTACTCTGTTAGACCACAGGGCCAGTATATGTAGTTAGTTACTCTGTTGACCACAGGGCAGTATATGTAGTTGTATTACTCTGTTAGACCACAGGGCCAGTATATGTAGTTTGTTACTCTGTTGACCACAGGGCCAGTAATATGTAGTTAGTTACTCTGTTAGACCACAGGGCCAGTATATGTAGTTAGTTACTCTGTTAGACCACAGGGCCAGTATATGAGTTAGTTACTCTGTTAGACCACGGGCCAGTATATGTAGTTAGTTACTCTGTTAGACCACAGGGCCAGTATATGTAGTTAGTTACTCTGTTAGACCACAGGGCCAGTATATGTAGTTAGTTACTCTGTTAGACCACAGGGCCAGTATATGTAGTTAGTTACTCTGTTAGACCACAGGGCCAGTATATGTAGTTAGTTACTCTGTTAGACCACAGGCCAGTATATGTAGTTAGTTACTCGTTAGACCACAGGGCCAGTATATGTAGTTAGTTACTCTGTTAGACCACAGGGCCAGTATATGTAGTTGATTACTCTGTTAGACACAGGGCCAGTATATGTAGTTAGTTACTCTGTTAGACCACAGGGCCAGTATATGTAGTTAGTTACTTGAGCCACAGGGCCAGTATATGTAGTTAGTTACTCTGTTAGACCACAGGCCAGTATATGTAGTAGTTACTCTGTTAGACACAAGGCCAGTATATGTAGTTAGTTACTCTGTTAGACCACAGGGCCAGTATATGTAGTTGTTACTCTGTTAGGCCACAGGCAGTATATGTAGTAGTTACTCTGTTAGACCACAGGGCCAGTATATGTAGTTTGTTACTCTGTTAGACCACAGGGCCAGTATATGTAGTTAGTTACTCTGTTAGACCACAGGGCCAGTATATGTAGTTAGTTACTCTGTTAGACCACAGGGCCAGTATATGTAGTTAGTTACTCTGTTAGACCACAGGGCCAGTATATGTAGTTGTTACTCTGTTAGACCACAGGGCCAGTATATGTAGTTAGTTACTCTGTTAGCCACAGGGCCAGTTATGTAGTTAGTATCTGTTAGACCACAGGCCCGTGTGTCCTCTATTGGAAGCCTCGGTGGAAGTGGATGTCCGGCCCAGGTGTCATCTCCAGAGGGTCTAATCCTAACGATTAACCTCTGACCTCTCCTTCCTATAGGAAGCCGGTAGTAGAGGTGGTGTCCTGTCCTGATAGCATCTCCAGGGGTCTAACTCTGACCTCTGACCTTCCTATAGGAAGCCGGTAGTAGAGGTGGTGTCTCCTGTCCAGTCTATCTCCAGGAGGTCTAACTCTGACCTCTGACCTTCCTATAGGAAGCCGGTAGTAGAGGTGTGTCTCCTGTCCAGTAGCATCTCCAGGAGGACTGAGAGGAGTGTGACCTTCACTCTCAGGATCAGTGATAAGAGCATCATCACCCAGGAGATCATCCTGGAGCCATGTGTCCTCATATCAGGTTTAATACTCAGGTACTGTAGACACCATGTGTCCTCTATCAAGTTTAATACTCAGGTACTGTAGCACCATGTGTCCAATCAAGTTAATATCAGGTACTGTAGACACCATGTGTCCTCATATCAAGTTAAATACAGGTACTGTAGACACCATGTGTCCTCATATCAAGTTAATACCAGGTACTGTAGACACCATGTGTCCTCATATTCAAGTTAATACCAGTACTGTAGACACCATGTGTCCTCATATCAAGTTAATATCAGGTACTGTAGACACTGTGTCCTCATATCAAGTTAATACTCAGGTACTGTAGACACCATGTGTCCTCATATCAAGTTAAATACTCAGGTACTGTAGACACCATGTGTCCTCATATCAAGTTTAATACTCAGGTACTGTAGACACCATGTGTCCTCATATCAAGTTTAATACTCAGGTACTGTAGACCATGTGTCCTCATATCAAGTTTAATACTCAGGTACTGTAGACACCATGGTCCTCATATCAAGTTTAATACTCAGTACTGTAGACACCATGTGTCCTCATATCAGTTTTATACTCAGGTACTGTAACCCATGTGTCCTCATATCAAGTTAATACTCAGGTACTGTAGACACCATGTGTCCATATCAAGTTTAATACTCAGGTACTGTAGACGCCATGTGTCCTCATATCAAGTTTAATACTCAGGTATTTATTCCAGGTGGACTGGTTTCAGTCCATAATGTTGTTTATCAGGTGAATGGTTTCAGTCTCATAATGTTGTTATTCCAGGTGGAATGGTTTCAGTCCCATAATGTTGTTTTATTCCAGTGGAATGGTTTCAGTCCCATATTGTTGTTTATTCCAGGTGGATGGTTTCAGTCCCATAATGTTGTGTATTCCAGATGAAATGGTTTCAGTCCCATAATGTTGTTTATTCCAGTGGAATGGTTTCAGTCTCATAATGTTGTTTTATTCCAGGTGGAGTGGTTTCAGTCCATAATGTTTATTCCAGGTGAATGGTTTCAGTCCCATAATGTTTATTCCAGGTGGAATGGTTTCAGTCTCATAATGTTGTTTTATTCCAGGTGAGTATTTTAGTCCATAATGTTGTTTATTCCAGGTGGAATGGTTTCAGTCCCATAATGTTGTTTATTCCAGGTGGAGTGGTTTCAGTCCCATAATGTTGTTTATTCCAGTGGATGATTTCAGTCTCATAGTGTTGTTTATTCCAGATGGAATGGTTTTCAGTCCCATAATGTTGTTTATTCCAGGTGAGTGGTTTCAGTCCATTGATGTTTTTTGCAGGTGGAGTGGTTTCAGTCCATATGTTGTTTATTCCAGGTGGAATGGTTTCAGTCTCATAATGTTGTTTATTCCAGTGGGGAGTGGTTTCAGTGTCCCATAATGTTGTTTATTCCAGGTGGAGTGGTTTCAGTCTAATGTGTTATTCCAGGCTGGAATGATTATCAGTCTCATAGTGTGTTTATCCAGGTGGAATGTTTTTCAGTCCCATAATGTTGTTATTCCAGGTGGAGATGGTTTCAGTCCCATATGTTGTTATTCAGTGGATTTTCAGTCCCATAATGTTGTGTTATTCCAGGTGATGGTTTCAGTCCCGATAATGTTGTTTATTCCAGGTGAGTGTTTCAGTCTCATAATGTTGTTTATTCCAGGTGGAATGGGTTTCAGTCCTCATAATGTTGTTTATTCCAGGTGGAGTGGATTTCAGTCAGTAATGTTGTTATTCCAGTGGAGTGGTTTCAGTCCCATAATGTTGTTTATTCCAGGTGGAATGATTTCAGTCTCATAGTGTTGTTTATTCCAGGTGGAGTGGTTTCAGTCCCATAATGTTGTTTATTCCAGGTGAATGATTTCAGTCTTCGATAGTGGTTGTTTATTCCAGTGAATGGTTTCAGTCCATAATGTTGTGTTATTCCAGGTGAGTGTATTCAGTCCGATAATGTTGTTTTTCCAGAGTGGAATCGATTTCTAGTCTCATAGGTGTTGTTATTCCAAGGTGAATGGTTTCAGCTCCCATAATGTTTTTATCCAGGTGGAGTTGTTTCAGTCCATATAATGGGTTTTTATTCCAGGTGGAGTGGGTTCAGTCCCATAATGTTGCTTATTCAGTGACGATGTTTCAAGTCCCATACGTGTTTTATTCCAGGGCGAGTGGTTTCAGTACCCATAATGTTGTTTTATTCCAGGGGCAGTTGGTTTCAGTCCCATAATGTTGTTATTCCAAGGCTGTGATGGTTTCAGTCCCATAATATGTTTTATTCCAGTGGAGTGGTTTCCAGTCCATAATGTGTTTATTCCAGGTGGAATGATTTTCAGTCTCATAGTGATTGTTTTTTCAGGTGGGAATGGTTTCAGTCCCATAATGTTGTTTATATTCCAGGTGGAGTGGTTTCCGTCACCATAATGTTGTTTAACTCTCTCTGG
>NW_019949180.1:10440-12036 GCF_002910315.2 Salvelinus sp. IW2-2015 | reverse complement strand
AAGAAGAAGGATGAGTACAGCCCCAAACACCACTCCCAATCGTGAAGCATGGAGGTGGAAACATCATTCTTTGGGGATGCTTTTCTGCAAAGGGGACAGGACGACTGCACCGTATTGAGGGGAGGATGGATGGGGCCATGTATCGCGAGATCTGGCCAACAACCTCCTTCCCTCAGTAAGAGCATTGAAGATGGGTTGTGGCTGGGTCTTCCAGCATGACAACGACCCGCAACACACAGCCAGGGCAACTAAGGAGTGGCTCCGTAAGAAGCATCTCAAGGTCCCGGAGTGGCCTAGCCAGTCTCCAGACCTGAACCCAATAGAAAATCTTTGGAGGGAGCTGAAAGTCCGTATTGCCCAGCGACAGCCCCGAAACCTGAAGGATCTGGAGAAGGTCTGTATGGAGGAGTGGGCCAAAATCCCTGCTGCAGTGTGTGCAAACCTGGTCAAGAACTACAGGAAACGTATGATCTCTGTAATTGCAAACAAAGGTTTCTGTACTAAATATTAAGTTCTGCTTTTCTGATGTATCAAATACTTATGTCATGCAATAAAATGCTAATTAATACTTAAAAATCATACAATGTGATTTTCTGGATTTTTGTTTTAGATTCCGTCTCTCACAGTTGAAGTGTACCTATGATAAAAATGACAGACCTCTACATGCTTTGTAAGTAGGAAAACCTGCAAAATCGGCAGTGTATCAAATACTTGTTCTCCCCACTGTAACTTATTATGTGATTTGTTAATCCAAATTTTACTCCTGAACTAATTTAGGCTTAAAATACTTTTTATAACAACTTTACACTGATTATACAAAACATTAACAACACCTGCTCTTTCCATGACATAGACTGACCAGGTGAATCCAGGTGAAAGATATGATCGCTTATTGATGTCACTTGTTAAATTTACTTCAAACAGTGTAGATGAAAGGGAGGAGACAGGTTAATTAAAGAAGGATGTTTAAGCCTTGAGACAATTGACACACGGATTGTGTATGTGTGCCATTCAGACAAAAAATGTAAGTGCCTTTGAACGGGGTATGGTAGTAGGTGCCAGGCGCACCGGTTTGTGTCAAGAACTGCAATGCTGCTGGGTTTGTCATGCTCAACAGTTTCCTGTGTGTCCACCACTCAAAAGAATGGTCCACCACCCAAAGGACATCCAGCCAACTTGACACAACTGTGGGAGTCAACATGGGCCATAATTTTCTTCCACTTTGACATTACAGTATTTTTTGTAGATTGTTAACAAAAAAGATAATTCAATCAATTTTAATCCCTCTTTGTAACACAATAAAATATGAAGAAATCCAAGGCGTCTCAATACTTTTGCAAGGCCCTGTAAGTGGACGGTTTTTTATATGGTTTTGACTAACCTCTTCCCCGGGCTAAATCATCAGGTTTTGACTAACCTCTTCCCCGGGCTAAATCATCAGGTTTTGACTAACCTCGTCCCCGGGCTAATTCATCAGGTTTTGACTAACCTTGTCCCCGGGCTAATTCAACAGGTTTTGACTAACCTCGTACCTGTCTCTTATACACATCTAGATGTGTATAAAGGCTTAACCTATGTCACATTAACTATCTCTGT
>NW_019949180.1:0-1748 GCF_002910315.2 Salvelinus sp. IW2-2015 | reverse complement strand
GTCAGCATATCAACAGTGAATAATGTCAATGTCAACATGAGCCTGGGGCTGACCCTAACCCGTACAGCTACAGAAGATACATTTATGGTAAGCAGACTTTACATCACTACTTCTGTACAAGCTGTAGGGAGGATGTGGGGAGACAGCAGGAGAGAGAGAAGGAGCTGCAACAGAGATATGGCGACCTGCTGCTGGAGAAAGAAGCTCTGCTGTCTGCCAAATTCTAACACATACATACACCATACGTGCTTACTAGACACACCAATACATAAGACCAACACATACTATAAAAACACATTGAGTAAATGCACACACGCTGCTGGAGGTGGTCTGCTAAAGCACAGGATCATAGCCACCCTCGTCTCCCTCAGCAAATCTGTGAGAGAAAAAATATTGTGCTGATCCAACCAGGACTTTGTGCTACCCTGACCCTAGCTACCCTAACCTTAACCCTAGCCACCCTAACCCTAGCTACCCTAACCCTAGATACCCTGGCTACCCTAACCTTAACCCTAGCCACCCTAACCCTAGCTACCCTAACCCTAGCCACCCTAACCTTAACCCTAGCCACCCTAACCCTAGCCACCCTAACCCTAGATACCCTAACCCTAGCTACCCTAACCCTAGTTACCCTAGATACCCTAACCCTAAGCTACCCTAACCTAGAATACCCTAGCTACCCTAACCCTAACCCTAGCTCCCTAACCCTAGCCACCCTAACCATAGATACCTAACCCTAGATACCCTAACCCTTAGAGACTTACCCTAACCCTAGTAACCTAGATCCCCTAACACTATGGTTACCCTAACCTAGATACCCTAACCCTTAACCATAGCTACCATAACCCATAGCTACCATAACCCTAGATACCCTAGCTACCCTAACCCTAGATACCCTAGCTACCATAACCCTAGCTACCATAACACTAGATACCCTCACCCTAGATACCCTAGATACCCTAACCTTATATACTCTAACCCTAGATACCCTAACCCTAGATACCCTAGCTACCCTAACCCTAGATACCCTAACCTTATATACTCTAACCCTAGTTACCCTAACCCTAGATACCCTAGTTACCCCAACCCTAACCATAGCTACCATAACCTAAAGCTACCATAACCCTAGATACCCTAACCCTAGCTACCCTAACCCTAGCTACCCTAACCCTAGATACCCTAGATACCCTAACCCTAGATACCCTAACCCTAGATACCCTAGATACCCTAGCTCCCCTAACCCTAATCCTATCTACCATAACCCATAGCTACCATAATCCTAGATACCATAACCCTACATGCCCTAGCTACCCTAACCCTAGATACCCTAACCCTAGATACCCTAATCCAAGCTACCCTAACCCTAGATACCCTAACCCTAACCATAGCTACCCTAACCCTAGATACCCTAACCCTTGATACCCTAACCCTAGAAACCCTAACCCTAGATACTCTAGATACCCTAACCCTAGCTACCCTACTCCTAGCTACCCTAACCCTAAATAACCTAACCATAACTATCCTAATCCTAGCTACCCTAAACCTAGATACCCTAACCCTAATTCTAGCTAACCTAACCCTAGATACCCTAACCCTAGGTCCCCTACTTCTAGCTACCCTAAACCTAAATAACCTAACCATAACTATCCTAATCCTAGCTACCCTAAACCTAGATACCCTAATTCTAGCTAACCTAACCCTAGATACCCTAGCCCTAGGTCCCCTACTTCTAGCTACCCTAAACCTAA
>NW_019949179.1:5700-12038 GCF_002910315.2 Salvelinus sp. IW2-2015 | reverse complement strand
CTTTTGACTTTGCATATGTTTTCTCTCTGCCGTCATCTTCTATAAAGCCGCTTTTGATAATCACAAAATAAGTAAGCAAATTAGAGCGAGGGAGTTGGGTAGGAGATGGAGATGGGGAGAATGGGGGGAGGGGCCAGTTCGTGGGAGTTTTCAATTTTTCTTACATTCAACAGAATTGCTCTCTCTTTGGTATGCTCAGTGTGTTCTCTTCCTAGTTTTGACTGACACTCCCACCATGCACACAATACGCACACACAACACGCACATACACCAACTCTACTGGTGTGCCATAATTTGCTACGCAGCTCCTGATGAGAACAGGGTCCTCTGTCATAGGCTCATCTACTCTTAGAATGGGTGCTGCCGTGCCTTACCCAGCATGCTTCACACCAGGGCTGCTCCTTGAAGAGGCCAGTGTCCCCTCAGACACTTAGTATTCCTACCCAAGCCCGCAGACTGCATCCTTATCACCAGTCATGGCCTTCCAGCTAAGTTCTATACCCAAGATTGTGTCAGAGAGTTACTCTTGCATCGACATTTCTCACATGCTAACATTATAGAATTAACTATGAAATGGTCAAAGTGAAGTTAAGCTATGAAATGGTCAAAGTGAGTTACTATGAAATCGGTCAAAGTGAGGTTATCTCTATGAAATGGTCCCCATAGTGGTTACTATTAACTATGGTCATAAGTGAGTACTATAATGGTCAAGTTGAGTTACTATTGAAATGGTCAAAGTGGAGTTAACTATGAAATGGTTCAATATGAGTTACTATGAAATGGTAGAAGTGGCATAGTGAGTTACTATGAAAATGAGTTACATAAATGGTAATGTAGTGACTATGAAGATGCGTCATAGTGAGTTAGAGTATATTGAATGATGGGTCATAGTGATTAACTATTAAATGGTCCAGCATGTTCTACGTATTTTTACAATTGGGTATTTCTAGCCATTTTTTATTCTCAGTAAAGTTTTCTGGGTTTGTTTTTCCTTTGATATGGTTGTCTGGAATATCACAGAACGTTTCTGGAATATCAACAGAAATTCTGGAATATATCAGAATATTTCTGGAATATCAACAATCATATGTTTTCGGGAATACAACAGAATGTTTCTGGAATGCAACCAGAATATTTCTGGAATATACACGAATGTTTCGGAATATCAACAGAATGTTTTGGAATATGCACACAGAAATTTTCTGGAATATCAATAGAAGTTCGGGAATATCAACAGAATGTTCTGGAATACACAGAATATTCTGGAATATGACCAGAATATTTCTGGAATATCACAGATGTTTCTGGAATAGCACAGCATTTCTGAATATCACAAACATTTTTGGAACTTCGACTTGCTGGAAACATACCGATGCAGTGGTGATTTCCATATGAAAGGCTGTGTCCGGGGCCATAGCTGTGCAGGTGACTGACCGGTGACTGCTGGTTATCGGGACCATCTGATGGCATGAAGCCTTGCTGGTGCGGTCACACAGCCTGTGGGTTTCTCTCAGGCTAAGAATGTTCCTCAAGCATCAGAGGAAAGGCTGTTGCTCCCACTCCTCATGTGTCTATAAAGTTATTCAAGCCTATTCAGGCTGTGTCCCAAATGGCACTCTCTTTCCTAATAGTGCACAACTCCAATCTGATACCACAGTCAGAATGTGGGTCATTTAGGACTTGGGCCCCTTTTTTTGGAGGGGTGTGGAGGATTTAATGAGAGTTCTGGTAATTCTAGTTTGTCGTAGCCCTATTTGATCTTTGTGTGGTGGCCTGTGAGTGTGTGTGGTGCCTGTGAGTGTGCCTGTGAGTGTGCCTGAGGTGCGTGTGTTGCGTGCGTGCCAGTGTATCTGTGTGATATGGTGTTATACTGGGTTTGTGTGTATACTTGAACGACAAGGAGGTGGATCTCGAAAAGTGCCATTCTACCTTTCAGCCATTCTGGATGTTTCAATCTCTCCACGTGCTTGTTAGTGTGGGAAGCCGAAGAGACTTGGAGGACTTCATCAATTTACCAACTGTTTCAGTGTGTGTGTGTGTGTGTGTGTGTGTGTGTGTGTGTGTGTGTGTGTGTTGTGTGTGTGTTGTGTGTGTGTGTGTGTGTGTGTGTGTGTGTGTGGTGTGTGTGTGTGTGTGTGTGTGTGGTGTGTTGTGTGTGTGTGTGTGTGTGTGTGTGTGTTTGTGTGTTTGTGCGTGTGCGCGTGTGTTGTCTGTGGTCCACAACTCTTGATATCCCACATTATTTGGTAATCCTCTTCTCAAGTCTTCAATAAGATTCAGTGGTATGAATTCCATGCATATTGATATATTTAGAGGCTATGCTAGACTTTCAAACGTAGCCGATCAAGGAGATCAGAGATCTGTGGGACTGTATGACTTCTATGCACAGTGTGACCAGGTTGATTGTTTGCTGTAAAGGATGATATAATATGAGTGGCCAGATACAGTACGTCACCCTTTACTCTTCTTCTACATATATCATGCCATTTAGGGGGGAACTCCATTTTAGGAAGGTGTTCCTAATGTTTTGTACACTCAGTGTATTTTTCCTCGCTATGAGATTGGAATTATACAGTGAATTTATGAAAATTATGATAATGSCTTTTTAGTGTAAGAGCTGTTTGAAAAGACGACATCACCAGGCGATATAAGTTAATAGACCATTAAATTAACAAAGACAGTTTCAAACCTCTCTCCCAATAACAGTTCGTTTTCAGGTTATGTATCCCTCCCATTAGGCTCATCCAATTAGGCCCCTCACTCAGACCACTCCCAGACAGTCCAAGAAACATTCTTGTTTAAAAAATTGCTCTTTGTTATGAAGCTATTTTGGTTCCTTATTTGACCATTTTAAATGAAAATGATCACAGTAAGTTAATAAATTGTTACCCAGAAATGATTTGATTTTGAGATATAAAARGGCTGCATCAGACCTTTAASCTTGGAGTCATGACCTCATGACCTCACAACCAAACCCCTATCTACTCCTGTATGTCTCCTAACATCAACCACTGACTGTCTGTGTGTAGCTCCACCATATTTATAATCACACATCTGCTTCCCGGGAACCAGAGCAGAGCGAAGCGTCGGAGAGTCTCTCCCAGTGGAGTGTGGGGCATGTGTGCTCACATATTAGGGCTCAGATGAGACGGGGAGAGGTGGGGGGCTGGCCGGCGTGGTTTGTTTTCAAAGGCCAGTGCTGAGGATGTGTTGAGAGGTTGAGGAGTTGAGAGAGCTCTCTGCTCTGGTTTGGGTTTCGCCCGTTGGGTCACATCTGGGGGAGGGGGGAAGAGACGAGGAGGTGGAGGGCTTTGTGTTTTAACAACAGAACCAACACGATGGCGTCCCTTTTCATGTATGTGGGAGTGTGTGGACTTGTGTGTGTGTGTGTGTGTGTGTGTGCGTGCGTGGTGTGTGTGTGTGTGCACGTGTTTTACATCAACAGCACTAGCACCATCTACTTTGTATGTATGCGTCTTCATGACTGTGACCGGTTTACGTTTGCACAGTACAGCATCTAAGTGTTTCTCCTTCCTGTGTGGATTCATGTTGGTGGATCTATATGCTTAGTGTGTATGTGCCACTTATCAAACATAAAAGAGGCTGTATTTCTAGAATCAAGAGTAAAAGGAAGTAGAGGTCCCCTCCACGGTGAAATAACTGCCATGCCAGCTGAGCCCAGTTCATTTCCCTGTTCTCTAGCGGTACACAACATCTGTAGCGATAAGGATCGCACTAGCAGCCCCACTTTGCATTGACAAATGTCCGGCCATGCTGTGAGATGAGCACAGGTGATCAGTCTCATTGGTTATTCAAAGCTTATACACCCGCTCTCTCTTTTCTCAGCTGCTGACCGTGCAGCTAGCGTTCTCTAGCTAGATAGCAGTCACAGCAAACCAGGATGTTTTGAATGCAAAATAACATGCAAAAGGAAAATATTTGCATATTGAGTCTCATTTCAGGTTAAAAACTCAGCAGTTAGTCATGGGTGTGGTTTCGATAATTAGGGTACTTGGTTGTATTTGATGTAACGTAGCTTAGCAAATGTGGGGGTTTTGTGTGGCGCAGAAGTGGGATAGTATAATAATAATATATTTGACTTTGCTAGATATTTAGCTTTGGCTATGTGTTAACTAAGACATTGTGTTCTCTCTGCACACAGTAAATGTATGAGGTAACATGTTTGGCTGAGTATACCACTATGTTATGTAAACCTAGTTCTTCAGGTGTCAAGTTAAATAGTAAACCTCCGGTACTAAATAGGGCTGTGACGGTCATGACGTTTTGTCAGCTGGGTATTGTCATGCAAGTCTGCTGGTCTCACGGTAATTGACCTCCACGCATACCATCCACATACAAGACGCCGATGCGGGCCATTGGAACATTTACATTTAAAAAAGTGTAATAAATCAATTGAATATACACCATCACAATAAATCCATTATCGATTTTAGGCAGGTCTAAGGAAACATTTGTATGAAAATGTATTTCAGAAGAACAAATTGTGAGTTGGCCTTTATGTTATCTGGCATGCCAATTGGAAAGGGAGTTACCTAGTAGTTGTACAACTGAATGCCTTCAATTGAAATGTGTCTGCATTTAACCCAACCCCTCGAATCAGAGGGGCTGCCTTAATCGACATCCACGTCTTCGGCGCCGGGGAACAGTGGGTTAACTGCTTGCTCAGGGCCCGGGAACAGTGGGTTAACGCCTTGCTCAGGCCCGGGGAACAGTGGGTTAACTGCCTCGCTCAGGGCCCGGGGAACAGTGGGTTTAACTGCCTGCTCAGGGCCCGGGAACAGTGGGTTAACTGCCTCGCTCAGGGCCCGGGGAACAGTGGGTTTAACTGCCTCGCTCAGGGTCCTGGAAACAGTGGGTAATTGCCCTCAGGGCCGGGAAAGTGGGTTAACTCCTTGCTCAGGGCCGGGAACAGTGGGTTACTGCCTCGCTCAGGGTCCTTGAACAGTGGTTATTGCCTTGCTCAGGGCCGGGGAACAGGGGTTAACTGCCTTGCTCAGGGCTGGGGAACAGTGGGTTAACTGCCTTGCTCAGGGCCCGGGGAACAGTGGGTTAACTGCCTTGCTCAGGGGCAGAACGACAGATTTTGACTTGCCAGCGCGGGATTCAATGCAGCAACCTTTCGGTTACTGGCCCAACACTCTAACCACTAGGCGGCTGTAGGCTTGTTCATTTAGCTGACAAGATATGTTCATAAGTCCCGTATCATTATTTTATATTATATGATTTATAGTAAGAGATATAATTACACTCAGCGCAAAAAATCAAATCAATTGTTATTGTCACTACTCCTGTTTAGCAGATGTTATTGCGGGTGTGCAAATGCTTTGTTTCTAGCTGCGACAGTGCAGTAATAACTAACAAGTAATATCTAACAATTTCACAAAATATACCCAATACACACAAAATCTAAGTAAAGGAACAGAGTTAAGAATATGTAAATATATGGCCGAGCAATGTCAGAAGGGCATAGACTAAGATACAGTAGAATAGTATAGAATAAAGTATATACTGTACAAATGAGATGAGTAATGCAAGATATATAAACATTATTAAAGTGACTAGTGTTCATCTATTCACGTGGTCAGTGATTTCAAGTCTATGTATATAGGCAGCAGCCTACCTGAATAAATAGAAAGGAATATTTTCCCATTCCGGAGTGAGAGTGCGTGTATGAAGTGACTATAGTATGTGTAAAAGTTATAATTTGCAACAGGTCCTATACGCTAGATTTAGAGTTATTTGGATGATACAAATCTTAGAAGGCCTTAGAAACCGAGATATATATGGACTATATCTGTCCAAGTCCTTGTGTCAGGCTTTGAAACTGTCCATTTCCTTGTGTCAGGCTTTGAATCTGTCCATGTCCTTGTGTCAGGCTTTGAAACTGTTCATTTCCTTGTGTCAGGCTTTGAAACTGTCCATTTCCTTGTGTCAGGCTTTGAAACTGTCCATTTCCTTGTGTTCGCTTTGAAACTGTCCATTTCCTTGTGTCAGGCTTTGAATCTGTCCATTTCCTTGTGTCAGGCTTTGACTGTCCATTTCCTTGTGTCAGGCTTTGAAACTGTAATTTCCTTGTGTCAGGCTTGAAACTGTCATTTCTTGTGTCAGGCTTTGAAACTGTCCATTTCCTTGTGTTACGCTTTGAAACTGTCCATTTCCTTGTGTCAGGCTTTGAATCTGTCCATTTCCTTGTGTCAGGCTTTGAATCTGTCCATTTCCTTGTGTCAGGCTTTGAAACTGTTAATTTCCTTGTCAGGCTTTGAAACTGTTAATTTCTTTGTGTCAGGCTTTGAATCTGTCCATGTTTTCACCTTGTG
>NW_019949179.1:0-3125 GCF_002910315.2 Salvelinus sp. IW2-2015 | reverse complement strand
ATTCCGAGGTGAGAGTGCGTGTATGAAGTGACTATAGTATGTGTAAAAGTATAATTTGCAACAGGTCCTATACGCTAGATTTAGAGTTATTTGGATGATACAAATCTTAGAAGGCCTTAGAAACCGAGATATATATGGACTATATCTGTCCAAGTCCTTGTGTCAGGCTTTGAAACTGTCCATTTCCTTGTGTCAGGCTTTGAATCTGTCCATTCCTTGTGTCAGGCTTGAAACTGTTCATTTCCTTGTGTCAGCTTTGAAACTGTCCATTTCCTTGTGTCAGGCTTTGAAACTGTCCATTTCCTTGTGTTACGCTTTGAAACTGTCCATTTCCTTGTGTCGCTTAACTGTCATTCCTTGTGTCAGGCTTTGAATCTGTCCATTTCCTTGTGTCAGGCTTTGAAACTGTTAATTTCCTTGTGTCAGGCTTTGAAACTGTCCATTTCCTTGTGTCAGGCTTTGAAACTGTCCATTTCCTTGTGTTACGCTTTGAAACTGTCCATTTCCTTGTGTCAGGCTTTGAATCTGTCCATTTCCTTGTGTCAGGCTTTGAATCTGTCCATTTCCTTGGTCAGTTTGAAACTGTTAATTTCCTTGTCAGGCTTTGAAACTGTTAATCTTTGTGTCAGGCTTTGAATCTGTCCATTTCCTTGTGTCAGGCTTTGAATCTGTCCATTTCCTTGTGTCAGGCTTTGAAACTGTCCATTTCCTTGTGTCAGGCTTTGAATCTGTCCATTTCCTTGTGTCAGGCTTTGAATCTGTCCATTTCCTTGTGTCAGGCTTTGAAACTGTTAATTTCCTTGTCAGGCTTTGAAACTGTTCATTTCTTTGTGTCAGGCTTTGAATCTGTCCATTTCCTTGTGTCAGGCTTTGAATCTGTCCATTCCTTGTTTAGGCTTTGAAACTGCCATTTCCTTGTGTTACGCTTTGAAACTGTCCATTTCCTTGTGTCAGGCTTTGAAACTGTCCATTTCCTGTGTTACGCTTGAAACTGTCCATTTCCTTGTGTCAGGTTTTGATCTGTCCATTTCCTTGTGTCAGGATTTGAATCTGTCCATTTCCTTGTGCAGGCTTTGAAACTGTCCATTTCCTTGTGTTACGCTTTGAAACTGTCCATTTTCTTGTGTCAGGCTTTGAATCTGTCCATTTCCTTGTGTTACGCTTTGAAACTGTCCATTTCCTTGTGTCAGGCTTTGAAACTGTCCATTTCCTTGTGTCAGGCTTTGAAACTGTCCACAACCAGGGCCAGATTAAGAAATCATAGCTTTTGGGTTCTTTATAGGCTACAGTATAGGCTACTAAAAACAATTTCCAGTGGCACACTGACTCACCTACTGATGAAGATGAAGCCATAGGGTACTACTCACTGTGATGCCGATGTGCTCCTCTTGGCAATAGCCAAAAAGTGCTCCTGTTAGCAAAAATGTGTGAGTTTTGTTATTTTATTTTATTTTGTTCTATAGACAGATTAGTCTTTTCTTTTCAGCGATATGCATTTGCTTTCCAAACTATTGATCCTCTGTGACTGAATTATGATCTCTAGTGTGTTTTGAACTTTGAGAGTGGGCTCCTGTGGTTGAATAAAAAAAAAAATAATAATAATAATCATTCAGAATAATTTTTTTGTTTGCCTCTTGGGCCCAGTCCCTGACTCACACAATTGACCAGTTACATGTATTTATTATGCAGACTTTCATGTTTATTAATCAGTTACCCAATCAAGGCGGGTCCCCCCTGTTACACACGTGGGCCCCAGTACCAAATTACTCCGATACCAACTTCCATGGATGTGTGACTGTCCTAATATGGACACCGTACCCCAGCAACTGACCAAGAACCACATTATTGTCTGTCAACATATGAAACTAGTGGATAAGGTCTTCTACAAAGATGTCTGTCTTCCATACAGGTCTTATTGTAGAGCAGCCACTACATTGTGGATTCCTTGCCAAGCTATTCTATCCTGCCCAGTGCCCAGTGCCCAGTGCCCAGTGCCCAGTGCCCAGTGCCCACCACACACTCCAGCATTGGACGGTATCACTGCTTTCTGTTCTCTCCCTGAAGTCATCAATTGGTGCCGCCACCTCAGGCTGGTGGCAATCACTCATATATTTGTTCTCTTTGGTTTAAGGCCTTAAACATAAAACGTCTCTTTTACACCCACCTCCCCCCAAAGAAATTACATGATATACATCTAAAATGCAATTATAAAAGCCAAGTCAGACTTCTTGTCTGGCTTTTTTATGGAATGGTTTTCCTAGGGCCCGGTGCATTGGTTGGCTCAGTGCTGGCTGTGTTTTTCCCATTAGGCCTGCATGGTGTGGACCAGGGAAAAAGCAGAGCTGTGCCGTATTTAAATTCAGGTGCCAAGAATATAATTTTCCTTAAGTGCTTACAACTGTAAAAACAAATTGATTCCCTGAGACTCAAAGTAATAACAACACATTTAAAATCAACTTAAAATACTTAGTGGGACTGTTATTACTACACGAACCCAGATATTTATGTGTCTATTTAATATTGTTTTATCGAATGTTTTAACTTTCAAGTTTGTCATTTATGTTGGCATAATGCAATTCTTCTCAAGAAAATGCCCTTGCTTGCGCTTAGCCCATAGATTAGAAACATGAAAACATCTTGGATTCAGTATCACAAACCGATATGGAAAAACATAATTTGGAGTTAAACGGACAGTTTTATCCGTGCTCGGTCAACATAGCCATTTGCTCAGTGGTTGAGGTTTTAATGCTGTCTGTCTTTTCTCTTCTGTCTGTCTTTCTCTGCGACTACCCTGCCTGTTGCTTTCCGTGTACCTTCCTCCATGCCTACTTGCCTGCCTGTCTGTCTGCCCCTGCCCCGTCCCCTTGTGTGCCTGCTGTCTTGCCGCCGCAAGGCCCTCCTTTCCTCCCCGTCTGTCTGTCTTGTGGAGGGAGAATTGTTGGGTTACAGAGCATAAGGACGGGGTCTTGTCCTTCTCCTGCTGCGGCAGGGTTAGTTGGTCTACTGTCCAGTCATGTCTGAGTTGACCAGTGCATGCCCTGTCAGTAAAAGAGGCTGCATAATCGCTCTAAGCTGGACCGAGACGGCGCCTTGCGATTGGTCCAGTGTTGTGCAGTGATTCAGCA
>NW_019949178.1:17493-19457 GCF_002910315.2 Salvelinus sp. IW2-2015 | reverse complement strand
GGGGGGGGGGGTACTGTCACGCCCTGACCATAGAGAGCTTTTTATTTTCTATGTTGGTTAGGTCGGGTGTGACATCTAGGTGATTATATTTCTATGTTGGCCTGGTATGGTTCCCGATCAGAGAGAGCTTTTTATCGTTGTCTCTGATTAGGGATCTTATTTAGGCAGCCATTTCCCCTATGTGCTTTGTGGGATCTTGTCTAGTTATAGTTGCGAGCACTACATTGAGCTTCATGTTTCGTTTTGCGCTTTGTTTTCTTTGAGTTTCACTACCTAATAAAGAGGATGGAACCATACCACGCTGCATCTTGGTCCACTCATTATAACAATCGTGACAACACATTTATTTAATCAGTGGGTCATACCGAGACCAATGTCTCTTTTACAGCTGAGCCCTGAATTACATAAAATACACACATCAATATAAATACGAAATGCAAGCAGAAAGAAACACGGTCCTAAAAAACAAACACATTCATCAGTAATAAGGTCCTCAATCAGCCTTCTGAATTGCCTTAAAGGCACCAGAACATCACATTTAAGAACATTTTGAAGATTGTTCCACAAAAAAGGTGCAAGAAAACTAAAAATGTACCTAACTCCGTAGAGAACAAAGAAATGTCCAGAGTTAGCCATCCCTGAGCCCGGGTGTAGTAACTCATGTCCAAAGTTAAGTAATGATGTTAGTGGGACTTTTTCTAAAAGGCTTTATAAATGAAACCATAGCAATGTATCAACCTACGGGACATCAAAGAGGGCCAAACAACTTTCTGGTAGAGAATGCAGCGAAGAATTCTAAAATTGTGGCCGGTAATAAGGCGCAGTGCGCTATGAAAAACTGTGTCTAATGGCTTTAATGAAGTGGCAGCTGTGTTCATATAGATGATGTCACCATAGTCTAGGACAGATAGGAACGTTGACTGAATACTCTGCTTTCTACTATCTAGTGAGAGGAAGGACCTATTTCTATAGAAGAAGCCCAGTTTTATTCTCAGCTTTTCTACTAACTCATCAACATGCTTTTTAAAAGAA
The DNA here is from genome assembly GCF_002910315.2 of Salvelinus sp. IW2-2015. Taxonomy (NCBI): domain Eukaryota; kingdom Metazoa; phylum Chordata; class Actinopteri; order Salmoniformes; family Salmonidae; genus Salvelinus; species Salvelinus sp. IW2-2015. Next base: position 18,425 of record NW_019949178.1, on the reverse strand, counting down.
AAGCTTTTCATCTATCCAGATGCTCAGATATGTGTAAGCGGGGACACGATCAATATGGTTATTTTTATGCGCTCTAGAGAACAACGTATACTTGGTTTTACCTGCATTCAATACTAATTTCAGGTCAATAAAGTTTTTCTGTAATACAATGAAGGCAGACTGTAGTTCAGATAGAGCCTGCTCAATCATGGGGGCAATAGAATACACAACAGTATCATCGGCATACAGTGCATTCAGAAAGTATACAGACCACTACACATATGGTTACGTTACAGCCTTATTCTACAATGTATTACATTTTAAAAATCCTCATCAATATACACACAATACCCCATAATAACAAAGTGAAAACAGGTTTAGAAATGTATGCAAATTCATTCAAGTTGAAAATTGAATTCATTCATTCAAGAAAAATACCTTATTTACATAAGTATTCAGACCCTTTGCTATGAGAGGCGATATTGAGCTCAGGGTCCTCCTGTTTCCATTGATCCTCCTTGTGATGTTTTAACAACTTGATTGGAGTCCACCTGTGGTAAATACAATTGACTGGATAGGATTTGGAAAGGCACACAGCTGTCTATATAAGGTCCCACAGTTGACAGTGCATGTCAGAGCAAAAACCAAGCCATGAGGTCGAAGGAATTGTCCGTAGGGCTCCGAGGCAGGATTGCGTCGAGGCACAGATCTGGGGAAGGGTAACAAAACATTGCTGCATCATTGAAGGTCCCCAAGAACACAGTGGCCTCCATCATTCTTAAATGGAAGAAGTTTGGAACCACCAACACGCCGGCAAACTGAGCGAATCGGGGGGTGAATGGCCTTGGTCAGGGAGGTGACCAAGGAGCCTGATTGCGTCCTGACAGAGCTCTAGACTTCCCTCTGTGGAGATGGAGAACTTTGAGAAGACAACCATCTGCTGCAGCACTCCA
>NW_019949178.1:7412-17468 GCF_002910315.2 Salvelinus sp. IW2-2015 | reverse complement strand
TCTTCACAGACTCCATGTCATTGATGACCTCCAAGAGGTGGCCTCAACTAAACCTTGGCACGCGCAGACCCCACTCTCCCCTACTGTCTGAAAGGGATAGTTCACCCAAATACAAAATATGATATTGCCTTTCCCGACTCTGAAGACAGTCTATGGAAAAGGCAAGACGGCAATCCATGCTTTGGTTTTGTTTACCTTGCCACTGTCTCCAAGTGCTAACCAATATGTCATTTTTTTATTTGGGTGAACTTAATCTCTTTAATGGTGTTCCTTGAATTAGACAGAAGAGAGGAAGGTAATAGGAAGAGAGTCACAGGACTGTATATGCAGGTCCCTCCCCTATCTTAATGTATTGTTACAGAGAAGACAAACAAGTCAGTTAAGATATAAAAAACGTATTCTTAAAGGACACTCTTTCACACATCCAGCAATGATTAAAATGTAACAAAGCCGAAGTGTGGAGAACAGTTTAGTTAGGCCTAAATCATTTCATGGCCCTGTTTAGCCGCTCTCAGATATGCATTAAAGTAGGTGCGTATCTACGACTATACACAGTAGTAGATTTTAAAAAAAAAAAAAAAAATGCAGAGAGCTCAGTTGTATAACAGATGTGTGAAGTGTTATAAATGTAGAATTGGCTATCTTTTTTTTTAATGGTGGATGGAGGGGAGAGGCAGCCACCTCCAGAATCTCCACGTATTGTCAAATCTAGTAATCCTATACTGTATTCAGTAGAGTATGTCATTTCACTGACATTATGTCAAGACAATGTATAATTATGATGATAAATAGGTGTAAATTGAATAAAGGCATACCATATGCACAATGAGTCTCTTTGAATCATGTATCAAATAATGGCCATAGAGTAATCATGCTAGTTTTGCCTTTGGTTACAAATATGTTGGATAAATACCTTCCCTCCCCAAACTGATTGTGATACGGGAGGTGACGCCATTTGGCAAAGGTATAAAGCTTTTTTATCTTTCATGTATCCACAATTTAACCGGTTTTCTGAAGGATTCCGTGAGCAGATTGCAGAACAAAATACTGTAAGTCTCGACAAAATAAACAGCTAAACTAGCCATTTTGTAGCCCATTTTACAGGTATCGTTCATGTTCCTGCATAATTTAGTATAAAGATAACCTAAGAGAATAATAAGACTGTTATATAGCGTAGCTGAATGTTTAGAACATTCTAGCAGAAAAAGGTCTACCTTATTATGGACCATGGTTTGGAAACCAAATGCATTCAACTATAAAACCAAGACAATCTCTATGTCCTTTTTCTTTTCTTCCCCTTTCTTTTACTGGAATACTTTTTGACCAAGTGCACTTGCCACTGCCACATGGGCAGTCTAGCGAAACTTTGTTTCATGTCCAAAAACTTCTATTGTGATGTGCTAGCATGCCTATCTTAATAAGATTGATATAAAAAAGAAATCCACCTGGGGCTGATTTTGCTTGATCCTTTCTAGCTTCAGCTTTTCTCCCCGGATTGCGAAGTGCGGTCCCAGGTTGGGAAGACGGTTCCATGTGCTCCCTCTCCACAAAGGACAGTAATGACCCCTCCGAACCTAAATAATTATCGTTCCTATCTTAATTGTCTTGCGCTAGGCAAAACATTTGAAACCTTCAGCAACGCGTCAGGCTTAGATCCTTCCTAGCTTTAGATGTATTCTAAGTGTTACCAGTCTGGTTTTTGATTTCGTTTCAGGCCGCGGTCATGGCACCATCTCTGCTGCAACCTTGGTGTTACATGATGTAGTAAGGGTAGGATAGTCAGAGTTCAATCAGCGTTGCCTTATATCACATAAGATGTTCCAACAGGATCGATTTTAGGTCCGTACTTTTTACTGTCTCTAGGTTGTGCTCGCAAACAATGTTGCGTCTATTTGCAATAAAGAAAAAACATACAACCTGTATGCACGATGACAGTGTTATGATGGCTTATTTCCCCACAGTTGACCAAGCTCTTTCAAGAGCTTCAATCTACCTTCCATTGCTTGCAGAAAGCCTTTTGTGAACTGAAATTAGCACCTGGAAGCAGTAAAACCATGTATATGTTATTCTTATTCTCAAATCATGTAAAAATGTAGGGCTGATAAAGCAATTGTTGCATATGGTACTACTATGCACAGATAGAATGTAAAGGCATTTCATCTGCTCTGTTTGAACCTGCCCTTTGGAATGACTTCAATAGCAACATTGAATGTAATGTGTGTGTAATTTCATATCATATTCACAAAAGCTCTGACGGAAGCCCTGAGGCCGATACGTAAAGCTTAAGTCCTTGCGAAAGTTTTGACCCCCTTGGCATTTTTCCTATTTTGTTTTCTTACAACCTGCGAATTAAAATTGATTGTTGGGGCGTTTGTATTAATTTTTATTTACACAACATGCCACCACTTTGAAGATGGCAAAATATGTTTATTGTGAAACAAACAAGACATAAAGACAAAAAACTGAAAACTATGACGCGTGCATATCTATTCACCCCCCCAAGTCAATACTGTATAGAGCCACCTTTTTGCAGCCAAGTACAGCTGCAAGTCTCCTTATTAGTGGGTATGGCTCTATAAGCTTGGCCACATCTATCCCACTGGGATTGTTGCCCATTCTTCAAAAGGTAAAACTGCTTCCAGCGGCCGTCAAGTTGGATGGGTCCGCTGGTGTTACAGCCAACCTTTTAAGTCATTACCACAGATGTGCTCAATTGGATGAGGTCTGGGCCTTTGACTAGGCAGGTTTTTTGTGGTGGACTTGGCTTTTTTACCAATAGGGATATCTTCTGTATAACCACCCATATCTTGTCACAACACAACTGATGGCTCAAATGCCATCAGAAGAAAGAAATTCCAAAATTAACTTTTGTCAAGCAACACCTATGAATGAAAATTGCATTCCAGGGACCTACCTCATGAGCTGGTTGAGAGAAAGCCAGTTGCCGGCAAAGCTGTCATCAAGGCAAGGGTGGCTTTTTGAGAATCTCAATATATAATATGATATAATATATACCACTTTTTTGGTTACAGCATGATTCCAATGTGTTATTTCCTAGTTTTAAGTCTTCGCTTATTCTACAATGGTAGAAAATAGTAAAAATAAAGAAAACCTTTGAATGCAGTAGGTGTGTCCCAAACGTTTGACTGACTGTATATATTCCCCAAAAAATATATGGGGATTGGAAATGGATGCAGACAATTTACATGGATGAAGCCACAACTATCTGCATTATTAAAGCTGATCTTACCTTAAAAATTTAAAAAAAAAAAAAAAAAAAAAAAAAAAAAAAAAAAAAATGAAATAAATGCTAAAAATAAATATTCACGTGTGTTGTGCTCCCACATCAAAACAAAGTCTGTGCCCCTGGATGTCACCATAAGGCCAATGGCGACTTTAAAAACATTTACAGCGTTTAATTGCGTGATAGGATAAAACTGAGGATGGGAATTACTCACAATACTAACGTAATTTACAGATGAATAAAAAGGAATCCAGACCAAATACAAATATTTCAAAACATGCATCCTGTTTGCAACCAAGCACTAAATAATACTGCAAAAGAAATCCCACAGATTACCTCTTTGTCCTGAATAGAAAGTGTTATGTTGGGGCAAATCCAATAGAACATATTACTGAGTCCACTCTCCATATTTTCAAGCATATAGTGGCTGAGTCATGCTATGGGTATGCGTGTAACCGTTAATAGTGGGGAGTTTTCAGCATAAAAAATAAACAAAATGGAGCACAGGCAAAATCCTAGAGGAAAACCTGGTTTCAGTCTGCTTTCACCAGACACGGAAGATTAATTCACCCTTCAGCAGGACAATACCTAAAACAAAGCAAAATCTGTACACTGGAGTTGCTTACAATAAGACAGTGTATGTTCCTGAGAGGCGAGTTACCGTTTTCACTTAAATCTGCCTTGAAAATGAGCAATGATCAACAACAATTTGACAGAGCTTGAATTTTTTTTTTAAAGAATAATGGACAATATTGTACAATCTAGGTGAGCAAAGCTCTTTAGAGACTTACCCAGAGAAGACTGACAGCTGTAATCCCACAACCTCCCTCTTTGGTTACCCTCCTACTCCCATCCCCAGGACTGCCTGGGACACTCCAGCCCCAACCCTGCAACAGGAGCCACACCAAGGCTTCCGTGCACACCCAGAATGGAGCATGTCAGCCACTCCGATCCCCTACAGCAGCTCCACTCCTTTGTCGGGAGCTTCATTATGGTGGACTGAGCTCTGCCAACACTGCTCTCCCAGTTCCCGCACTGCTCAGCCCTAGCCCATGCATCCAGCGACTTGAGGGAGGTCTGTCAAACGCTCAGTCTGCCTCTGCTCTTACATGGTGGCAATGACCTTGGCAAAGTCTCAGCTCACTCTAAAAATAGCTGTAGATGCACATATGCCTGGTAGCTCTTATGGGAATGACTAAAATACCCTCTGACTTTAAATCTCATAGGGGGCTTGGGCCAATGCACCTAAATGTGCGAAAGTATGATAAACATTTTGGACACATTTGACGTTTGGGTACAGGACTCGTTTCCTGACATTCTGGAAACATGGTTAAATGTTCTGTATCTGTATCTGTTAAATGCATTGAAGTAATTATTATAATGTATTTAGATGACAGATTACAGAAAGGGTAGAAGTGACCATATGTGTAAAATCTAATTTCATAGCATTCAATCTTTAATTTCATGCCCCCCCCCCCCCCCCCCCCCCCTGTCGCCTCAGATAAATTTAAGAGTATTATGCATTTATTTTAATCTGATTAAATTGATCTCAAAACCCACATGGCTAAATGTGAAGTAACTTCTCATTGAGTCACGTCCTGACCATAGTGCTTATGTGTTTGCTTGTTTTAGTGTGGTCAGGACGTGAGCTGGTGGGCATTCTATGTTGTGTGTCTAGTTTGTCTTTTCTGTGTTCAGCCGAATATGGTCTCAATCAGAGCAGCTGTCAATCGTTGTCCCTGATGAGAATCATATATAGGTGGCTTGTTTTGTGTTCGGGTTTGTGGGTGGTTGTTTCCTGTGTCAGTGTTTGTGCCACACGGACTGTGACGTTAGTACGTTTGTTGTTTTTGTTATTTTGTATCTTGTCTAAGTTTCATGTTCATTAAATCATGGAAACGTACCACGCTGCACATTGGTCTCTGATCTTCTCGCCTCTCCTCGTCCGAGGAGGACGACTTAGACTGCCGTTACCAATTTATGTATTATTATTATAATAAACCCCATAAATATTTGTCTAGTGGAGTATTTGCCATATCTCAGTGATCATTGTCCCATAGTATGTACAGTATTACAGATACGAAACAGTACAATACTAATGCTTGTTTAATTAAAACTTCTTTGGATAGGGGGTGGTATTTGACGTCTGGATGAAAAGCATGCCCAAAGTAAACTGCCTGCTACTTATTGACGAAGCGCGCAGCTAAATTGAGTTTTTATGGATATTTAAAGAAGGACTTTATTGATCAAAAGGACCATTTGTAATGTAACTGGGACCTTTTGTGAGTGCCAACAGAAGAAGATCTTCAAAGGTAAGACATATTATATGCTATTTCTGACTTCGTGTCGCAAACTCCCTGGTTGAAAATGATTTGTTATGCATTTGTTGTGCTGGGCGCTGTCCTCAGATAATCGCATGTTTGCTTTTGCCGTAAAGCCTTTTTGAAATCTGACATGGCGGCTGGATTAGCAACAAGGTAAGCTTTATTTTGATGTATTGCACTTGTGATTTCATGAAGTTTAATATTTATAGTAATTTAATTTTGAATTTGGCGCTCTGCAATTTCACGGAAGTTGTCGACATGGGACGCTAGTGTCCCACTGATCCGCCAAGAAGTGTTAACAAGATACATTTAAAAAAATGTTCTCCTCAATGTGTCTTTTACATGACATGTTCTATCTCTGATTTACCCACTATCTCCTGTATTCCTGACCCTGAGTTGGCTCTAGAACATTCTCCTCCATATTTATTCCTCTGCAGAGAAACATTCTCCTTTTAAATAATTTCAGTCAAAGATGGATCTAACCCTTTATTTTCTTCTGAGCTATCGAACTCATTCAGATGAGAAATCAGGCCTGGGCCAAAGAAGAAATGTCATGCCTGACCCTTAGTGATCCTTATTATTCTCTGTCTGGGTAGGTCAGGGTCGGAAGTCTATGTTTTCTATTTCTTTGTTTTGGCCGAGGCCTGATTCTTCATCTGAATGGTTCGATTAGCGCAGAAGAAAATAAAGGGTTAAGATCCAAATCTTTGACTGAAAATTATTTAAAAGGAGAATGTTTTCTGCCAAAGAGGAATAATATGAGTGAAGAAATGTTCTAGAGCCCAACTCAGGGTCAGGAATACAGGAGATAGTGCGGTAAATCAGCAGTAGAACATGTCATGTAAAAGAAACAATTGAGGAAAACATTTTTTTAAATTGTATCTTGTTAACACTTTCTTGCGGATCATGGACACTAGCGTTTCCCATGTCGACAACTTCCGGTGAAATTGCAGAGCGCCAAATTCCAAATTAAATTACTATTTAAAATAGGTAAACTTTCATGAACATCACAAGTGCAATACATCAAAATAAAGCCTTACCTTGTTGCAAATCCAGCCGCCATGTCAGATTTAACAAAAAGGGCTTTACGGCAAAGCAAACCATGCGCATTATCTGAGAGACAGCGCCAGCACACAAATGCATAACAAATCATTTTCAAACCAGAGTTGCGACACGAAAGTCAGAAATAGCAATATAATAGTTGGTCTACCTTTGAAGATCTTGCTCTGTTGGCACTCCAAAAAGGTCCCAGTACATTAAACAAAATGGTCTTATTGAATCAATAAAGTCCTTTCTTTATATCCATAAAAACTCAATTTAGCTGTGATTTGCGCGCTTCAGTCATAAGTAGCAGGCAGTTTACATTTGGGCATGCTTTTCATCCAGACGTCAAAATACCACCCCCTATCCCAAAGAAGTTTTAATTAAACAAGCATTTATTGTACTGTTTCGTATCTTGTAATACGTACATACTATGGGAACCAATTGATCAACTGAGATCATATGCAAAAATACCCACTAGACAAATATTTTATGGGGTTATTAGCTAATAAATAAATACATAAATTGTAACGGCAGTCTAAGGCGTCCTCCTCGGACGAGGAGAGGCTGAGAAGGATCAGAGGACCAATGTGCGCGTAGGGTACGTTTCCATGATTTATGAACATGAAAACTAGACAAGATACAAAATAACAAAACAACAAACGTACTAACCGTCACAGTCCCGTGTGGCACAAACACTGACACAGGGAAACAACCACCCACAAACCACCGAACACAAACAAGCCACCTATATATTGATTCTCAATCAGGGACAAATTGACAGCTGCCTTGATTGAGAACCATATTAGGCTGAACACAGAAACAGACAAACTAGACACACAACATAGAAATGCCCACCCACTCACGTCCTGACCAACACTAAAACAAGCAAAACACATAAGCACTATGGTCAGGACGTTGAGCATTCAATGAGAAGTTAACTTCACATTTAAGCCATGTGGGGTTTTGAATCAATTTAATTAGATTAAAATCAATGCATATACTCTTAAATTTATCTTGAGGCGGACAGGGGGGGGGGGGGGGGGGGAGGCCATGAAATTAAAGATGGGAATGCTATGAAATTAGGATTTTTTACACATGATGGTTCACTGTCTACCCTTTTCTTTAATCTGTCACTAAATACATTATAATAAATTTACTTTCAATGCATTAACAGATACAGATAACAGAACATTTAACCATGTTTCCAGAATTCATGAAACGAGTCCTGTACCCAAAAACGTCAAATGGTGTCCAAATGTTATATTACTTGCACCCAGTTAGGTGCATTGGCCAAGCCCCCTATGAGATTTAAAGCAGAGGGGTATTAGCTCATTCCCCAATAAGGAGCCTACCAGGCAATATGTGCATCTACAAGCTATTTTTAGAGTGAGCTGAGGACTTTGCCTAAGGTTCAGGGCCAACCATGTAAGAGCAGAGCAGGACTGAGCGTTTGACAGACCCCCTCAAGTCGGCTGGATCAGGGGCTAGGGCTGAGCAGTGCAGGGAACTGGGAGAGCAGTGTTGGCAGAGCTCAGTCCACCATAATGAAGCTCCCGACAAAGGAGTGGAGCTGCTGTAGGGGATCGGAGTGGCTGCCAATGCTCCATTCTGGGTGTGCACAGGAAGCCTTGGTGTGGCTCCTGTTGCAGGGTTGGGGCTGGAGTGTCCCAGGCCAGTCCTGGGGATGGGAGTAGGGAGGGTAACCAAAGAGGGAGGTTGTGGGATTACAGCTGTCAGTCTTTCTGGGTAAGTCTCTAAGAGCTTTGCTCACCTAGATTGTACAATATTTGTCCATTATTCTTTAAAAAAAAATTCAAGCTCTGTCAAATTGGTTGTTGATCATTGCTACATTTTCAAGCAGATTTAAGTGAAAACGGTAACTCGGCCRCTCAGGAACATACACTGTCTTATTGGTAAGCAACTCCAGTGTACAGATTTTGCCTTGTGTTTTAGGTTATTGTCCTGCTGAAGGGTGAATTAATCTTCCTGTGTCTGGTGGAAAGCAGACTGAAACAGGTTTTCCTCTAGGATTTTGCCTGTGCTCCATTTTGTTTATTTTTTATGCTGAAAAACTCCCCACTACTTAACGGTTACAAGCATACCCATAGCATGACTCAGCCACCTATATGCTTGAAAATATGGAGAGTGGGACTCAGTAATATGTTCTATTGGATTTGCCCCAAACATAACACTTTCTATTCAGGACAAGAAGGTAATTGTGATTTCTTTTGCAGTATTACTTTAGTGCCTTGTTGCAAACAGGATGCATGTTTTGAAATATTTGTATTTTGTACTGGATTCCTTTTATTCAATCTGTAAATTACGTTAGTATTGTGGAGTAATTCCATCKTCAGTTTTATCCTATCACAGCCATTAAACGCTGTAAATGTTTTAAAGTCGCCATTGGCCTTATGGTGACATCCAGGGGCACAACTTTGGTTTTAGATGTGGGGGACACACAAATGTATATTTATTTATTTAGCATTTATTTCTTAGGAGGTAGGTCAGCTTTAATAATGCAGATAGATTGTGGCTTCCATCAATGTAATTGTCTGCATCATTTCCAATCCCCCATATATTTTGGGGGAAATATATACAATACCAGTCAAACGTTTGGACACACCTACTCATTCAAAGGTTTTTCTTTATTTTTACTATTTTCTACATTGTAGAATAACAGCGAAGACTTCAAAACTATGAAATAACACATATGGAATCATGCTGTAACCAAAAAAGTGGTATATATTATATCATATTATATATGAGATTCTTCAAATAGCCACCCTTTGCCTTGATGACAGCTTTGCGCACACTTGGCATTCTCTCAACCAGCTTCATGAYSTAGTCACCTGGAATGCATTTCAATTAATAGGTGTGCCTTGACAAAAGTTAATTTGTGGAATTTCTTTCCTTCTTGATGCATTTGAGCCAATCAGTTGTGTTGTGACAAGATATGGGTGGTATACAGAAGATATCCCTATTTGGTAAAAAGCCAAGTCCACCACAACAAACCTGCCTAGTCAAAGCCCAGACCTCAATCCAATTGAGAATCTGTGGTATGACTTAAAGGTTGCTGTACACCAGCGGAACCCATCCAACTTGAAGGAGCTGGAGCAGTTTTACCTTGAAGAATGGGCAACAATCCCAGTGGATAGATGTGCCAAGCTTATAGAGACATACCCCAAGAGACTTGCAGCTGTAATTGCTGCAAAAGGTGGCTCTATAAAGTATTGACTTTGGGGGGTGAATAGATATGCACGCTCAAGTTTTCAGTTTTTTTGTCTTATGTCTTGTTTGTTTCACAATAAAAAATATTTTGCATCTTCAAAGTGGTGGGCATGTTGTGTAAATAAAATTATACAAACCCCCCAAAAATCAATTTTAATTCCAGGTTGTAAGAAAACAAAATAGGAAAAATGCCAAGGGGGTCAAAACTTTCGCAAG
>NW_019949178.1:4223-5592 GCF_002910315.2 Salvelinus sp. IW2-2015 | reverse complement strand
TGTGCAGTCTCATGTGTTCTTTCAGGCTTCCTAATTGGGTAAAACTCTTTCCACACTGGGCGCAATGGCATGGCTTCTCCCCTGTGTGTATTCGCTCATGAGCTTTGAGGGTGTCTAACCGCTTAAAACTCTTTCCACACTGGGAGCAATGGTGTGGCTTCGTTCTTATGTGTACCCTCTCATGTCTTTTCAAGCTAACTAACTGGTTAAATCTTTTTCCACAATGGGAGCAGAGGTGTCGTCTTGCTGGTTTGGACGTCTTTGGTTCCTCCAAGGTTGGTTTTCCTCCTGCAAAAGACAGTGTTAATTTTAAGAGATGCCAGACTGAAATCTCCACATGATAATGCTGCCTTGCTGAGGTTTAATCCAAATCACATCCCTCAATATCCTGATGCCAGTTTTCAAACATTTCATAATTTAAAACAAATAATGTAGAGCTTCCTGGTAATAACTAATAATATGTTTACATTACTTTTATTCTTTCTGTTATATAAGTCAGACCACAAAACACTAAACAGTTCTAGGACACTGAAGACACAGACTGGATTCCAATCAACAGGTGGTTCTAAATATATAACCTTCATAGCTGTATGATACAGAATGTGACCTATACACTTCCTTGAAACTAAATTAAGTAAAGAAGTCATTTTGTGTGAAGTTTCATTTTTACAATGGAGACACACAAAGCACATCAGTAACATCTCCCCGTTGTCGATAGGGTCGACACATTCCAAGATGGCGTAGCAGTCGGACGTGTGTTTAGTCTTGTCCCGTCCTCTCCCATGTAAATATTTTTATATATTGTTTTCATTTCGTATATATTGTAATCTCACTTTCCATTTACGGACTGAATTAACTTTCCTGCAACCCGCCTCACCCAATGTGGTACAGATCTGCTATTTTTATACTTTAGAACCGGAACCCCCATCAGAAGCTAGCCAGCTAACTAGCTACTAGCTAGTAGTCAGTTAGCCACTACTAGCGGTCTTCACCGTTAACTCGGACACCAGCCAGCTTCAGCTCGGTCAATACCTGCCAGTCTGCACAGCGCGATATCAACCCAGAGCATATCGGACTGCTTTTTCTCTACCACATCACCCCGGGCGATTAGTCGCAGACCAGTCTGCATGGGATGGCGGGGCTCCGTGTCGGCAGGAAGCCGTCCAGGCCACTTGGCAAAAGAGGTATGCTAGCCCAAGAAATTAAGCTGGTGGATCACTTTGCCCAAGCTGGAGATGGGCCTAGGTTCGAGGCTAAGTTCAAGTCTAAGTGTGCTTGCTTCAGACAAAGGCATTAGCCAGGAGTAGCTACTCGGATTGCAGCTAGCTAGCTCGATGTGTAAAGGGTCAACGCCTGCCGCGTAGGAATC
>NW_019949178.1:0-3095 GCF_002910315.2 Salvelinus sp. IW2-2015 | reverse complement strand
CATCCTCGTGGTGTTTTTTAAAGGCTTCCTATTTGTTAACTGCTTTTGACACTGGGAAGAGTGGTAAGGCTTCTCGACTGGTGTGTATTCCTATGTGTTTTCAAGTTTGACATAAGTGTGTATTTTCAGGGTTGGTTTGGGTGTACCTTTCTGGTTAACAATTCCAGGACTTCTACTTTTTTCTATTTTGTACCAATCAGTTTTAACCATGCAACACGGTTTTAACAGTTCTAACAATCAGGTTTCTTACACGGTACGGGTATAATATGGGAAGAAAACATTTCATGTAGTGAAAACAGGTAAACACATTATCAGTAACAATATAGACAAGGAGCACTGTGTATGTTCTCTGATGAATTTTAAGTCAATGTGATGTGAAATATCATATACAGCTAAGTTTCTCTTCCTGTGTGATTCTCTATGACGTTTAAAACTGTGCTATGAGTATATATTTTCACAAGTCTGGGCTTTTGTAGCATTCTCCGCTCTGTGTGCAGTCTATATGTGTTCTTTCAGGCTTCCATAAATGGGCAAAGCTTTGCACCTGGGAGGAGTGGTAAGGCTTCTCCCCTGTTGTATTCTCTCATGCTTGTTTCAGATGCTCCTGCCGTTTGAAACACTTTCCACAGGGAGCAGTGGTAAGGCTTCTCTCCGTGTGTATTCTCTCATGTGTTTCAGTCCCTGACTGTTGAAACACTTTCCCACATGGGAGCAGTGGTAAGGCTTCTCCCCTGTGTGTATTCTCTCATGTTTTTCAGCTCCCCTGACTGGTTGAAACCTTTCCACTGGGAGCAGTGGTAAGGCTTTCCCCTGTGTGATTCTCTCATGTGCTGTTTCAGCATCCCGGCTGTTTGAAACACTTTCCACACTGGGAGCATGGTAAGGCTTCTCCCTGTGTGTATTCTCTCGTGTTTGTTCAGTCCTTCTGTTGAAACACTTTCCACACTGGGAGCAGTGGTAAGGCTTCTCCCCTGTGTGTATTCTCTCATGTTGTTTCAGCTCCCACTGTTGAAACACTTCCCACATGGGAGCAGTGGTAAGGCTTCTCCCCTGTGTGTATTCTCTCATGCGTTTCAGCTCCCTGACATTTGAAACATTTCCACACTGGGCGAGTGGTAAGGCTTCTCCCCTGTTGTATTCTCTCGTGTTGGTTCAGGTGCCTCTGTGAAACACTTTCCACACTGGGAGCAGTGGTAAGGCTTCTCCCTGTGTGTATTTCTCATGTGTTTCAGATCCTGATGTTGAAACCTTTCCACACTGGGAGCAGTGTAAGGCTTCTCCCCTGTGTGTATTCTCTCATGTTTCAAGCTCCCGACTGTTTGCACACTTTCCACACTGGGAGCAGTGGTAAGGCTTCTCCCTGTGTGTATTCTCTCATGTGTTTCAGTCCCTGACGGCTTGAAACACTTTCACACTGGAGCGTGGTAAGGCTCTCCCTGTGTGTATTTCTCTGTTGTTTCAGGTCATAACCGGTTACAACCTTTCTACAGTGGGAGCACTGGTGTCGTCTTGCTGGTTTGGACGTCCCTGGCTCTGGTTCCTCTGAGTCTGGTCTTTCTCCTGCCAAGACACTGTGTTATTTTTAAATAGAGACCCGAATGAAACCTCCACATGAAAAACAACTTGCTACGAGGGTAAATCCTAAATCAGATCTCTCAATACCTGAGGCCAGTTTTAACAATTATAGTGTGATTTTAAAACAAATGTAGAGCTTCCTGGCAATTACTGCTATGTTTACATTATTATTTTATTCATCCTGTTTTACAAGTCAGAACACAAACTAGACAGTTCTAGGACACTGAAGACACAGACGTCGCTAGATTCCAATCAGCAGGTGGTTCTATATAATTTCATAGCTGTATGATACAGAATGTGACTACACATCCTTAACATAAAATAACTAAAGAAGTAATTTTGTGTGGAAGTCCAAAACTTTTTTACGTCGAAGATACAAAGCACAAGATCAAAGCACTTGAACTTTGTGAAGCATTTATTTGGGCTGCAATTTCTAAGGCTGGTAACTCTAATGAACTTATGCATCAGAAGTAACTCTGGGCCTTCCATTCCTGTGGTGGTCCTTAAAGTAATGATGGACTGTTGTCTCTCTTTGCTTATTTGAGCCGTTCTTGACATAATATGGACTTCGTCTTTTACCCAACAGGGCTATCTTCTGTATACCACCCCTACCTTGTCACAACACAACTGATTGGCTCAAACACATTAAAACCTGTTACGGCTAGGGGTTCCGCTAGCGGAACGTTTTGACAACATCCGGTGAAATTGCAGAGCGCGAAATATATATTTTTTTATTAGAAATATTTAACTTTCATGCATTCACAAGTGCAATACACCAAATTAAAGTTGAACTTCTTGTTAATCTACCCATCGTGTCAGATTTCAAAAAGGCTTTATGGCAAAAGCAAACCATGCGATTATCTGAGGACAGCACCCCATCAAACAAACACATGACAATCATATTTCAACCCGCCAGGCGCGACACAAAACTCAGAAATAACGATATAATTCGTGCCTTATCTTTGACGAGCTTCTTCTGTTGGCACTCCAATATGTCCCATAAACATCACAAATGGTCCTTTTGTTCAATTAATTCTGGCGTTATATCTCCAAAATCTCAATTTATTTGGAGCATTTGATTCAGAAAAACACCGGTTCCAACTCGCCCAGCATGACTACAAAATATCTAATAAGTTACCTGTAAACTCTGTCCAAACATTTCAAACAACTTTCCTAATCCAACTTTAGGTATTTTAAAATGTAAATAATCTATCAAATTTAAGATGGGATAAACTGTGTTCAATACCGGATAAAAACAACGTGAGGCGCGGGACCTGGAGCGCGCATCAAAACATTAGAGAGCACTAGGCTGGACCCTCGTTCTGAATAGCCGTACTTCTTCATTTCTCGAAAGAAAAACATCAACCAATTTCTAAAGACTGTTGACATCTAGTGGAAGCAATAGGAACTGCAACAAAGTGCCACAGAAATCTATGTTCCCATAGAAAAACAATTGAAAACAGAGTCACCTCAACAACAAAATAATCCTCCTGGATGGTTTGTCCTCTGGGTTTTGCCTG
>NW_019949177.1:19338-21619 GCF_002910315.2 Salvelinus sp. IW2-2015 | reverse complement strand
CCAGCCATCATATTAAGACAGGAACAATACCCCTAACACATACTGAACCACTCCTTACAGACAGGCTATTACCTACACACTACCTTACCCAGCTCAGTTTATAGAACAGGATTACCGAACTATTACTGACCAGCTATTGTTATAGACAGGATAACCTGACATACTGACAGTCATGTTACAGACAGGTCCAATTACCTACACAATACTGACCAGGTCATGTTACAGGACAGGAACATTACCATACAACATACTGGACAGGTCATGTTTACAGACAGGAAATTACCTACACACTACTGACCAGCTCATATTATAGACAGGATTACCCTACCATACTGACCAGCTCATGTTACAGACAGGATTACCTACACATACTGACCAGCTCATGTTATAGACAGGATTACCTACACATACTGGACCATCATGTTATGGACAGGATTACCTACACATAACTGACCATCACGTTACAGACAGGATTTACCCTTTACACATATGACCCCAGCTCATGTTATTAACCAGGGATTACACTACACACACTGACCAGCTCATGTTATAGACAGGGATTACCTACATACTGACCAATGTTATAGACAGGGATTACCTTACCACACACTTGGACCCCAGCTCATGTTAAGACAGGTTTACCTACACATACTGCCAGCTTCATGGTTATAGACAGGATTACCTACACATACTGACCAGCTCATGTTATAGACAGGATTACCTGGACGTACTGACCAGCTCATATTATAGACAGGATTATCTACACATACTGACCAGCTCATGTTATAGACAGAAGCCTGCTGCATGGCAGACCATCAGAACTCTCAGCATGTCCAGCCCATCCATGATCTCAGCCAATCTTGGCTAGCGGGAAGGTTTCCCCTTTTTCCGTGGCTAAACCAACTAGGCTTGTAATTTAACAATTTTATTCATATTTACAGATGGCATACAAGTGTGTTATTAAGGCACATTAAGGTTCACATGTTCCAGAAGGCATTTCTGCCCAAAAAACACATTTTGATGTAAAACAAATATGTTTACATTCAAATGCCTCTCTTGTGAAGTAGTGATGTTCAACATACGTCTAGCTTCCTGAAGCTTCCTGGAACGGGTCACATATTTAGAAAAAATATAATTCATTTCAAGCCTTATTCATCCAGTTTTTCTGAATAGCAAATATATCAAATACATATTTCATATTTTCATATTTGTATCATGTTATTGACTACACCTCAGCAATTTATACAAATGTATAAAGACTTTTACCTTTTCTTGGAGTATGCAGCATTACTAGTGATTTTTTATGCCCCTCTCAATAAAAAAAAMATATACTTTTGGGGATTAAGTTTTTGTTTACATTTAGTTACATTTAAGATTAAGCTGTTAATAATAATTTAATAATTTAGTGTGAGTCATGACTCGTCAGGCTAAATATGTATACGTTTTAAGCTGCCCAGGGTTAATCATTTTTGCGGAAGAAGTTTCCCATCCTTACTGCCCTTTGGGAAGGATTATTATTCCCAAACCACACCCAGAATGTTTATCTCTCGTTCCGCCAAACGGAGCTGTGAGGAGCTGGAGACATGCTGCTGGACTCGGAGTCTGTTATATACTTAGATTCTCTCCCCAGTCAGAGTCTCATTATCAATTACCAGTGTTTTTGTTGCTCTGACCACAACCATTAACCATACTGCCAGAAGGAGGGAGGGGAGCGGGAGGGAGACATAGAGGGAAGGGGGGAGAAGAAAGGAGGGGGGGGAGCGAGAAGGACGGAGGGAGGAAGGGAGAGGAGAGCTCAGTTGATGGAACATGGTGCTTGTCACCCCAGCGTAGTGGGTTCGATTCCCGGGACCACCCACACGTAAAATGTTTGCACACATGACTGTAAGTCACTTTGGATAAAAGCATCTGCTAAATGGAATATATATTATATTAGAGAAAGTTGGAGGGAGAGACAAAGAGAGTGAGGGACAGACAGAGAGAGGGGGAAGAAGGACCTTTTCATAAAAAATAATTAGCTGAAAAAGCAGTTGAGAGATGGATGTGTTGTTGGACTACAGACAGCCTAGTGGAAACACTGAGGACAGAAGAAGCTTAATGTGTGTTTAAGAGAGAGAGGAGAGAGGAGAGAGAGAGAGAAAGAGAGAGGATAAAGAGAGAAATAGAGGAGATGGAGAGAGAGAGATGGAGAGAGAGGGATGGAAAGAGAGGGAAAGAGAGAGAAAGACAGAGAGTGAGAGGAGAGCGAGTGAGAAAGAGAGAGAGAGAGAGAAAGAGAGAG
>NW_019949177.1:16057-19313 GCF_002910315.2 Salvelinus sp. IW2-2015 | reverse complement strand
AAAACGGAGAGAGATTGCCTGGACCTGGATCCTCATCATCTCTGCTCTTGTGCAGGGGCTGAGGTTAGAACCAGACAGAAACAGATGCTAGAGACATTAGATCATATCTCTCTCAAAGTCTGAGGTTAGATGAACCTGAATGGATGACATAGACATAGGATACATACAAATCATACATCTTATAGCAGGAGATAGAGGTTAGAACATACCTGCAATAGTGATAGGCATACAAGTACATACATACATAATAATAGAACAAGAGGCTGAGGTGTAGAACAGCCTGCAGCGTATGCATAGCTGGTCTCATCATAGAAGAGACTAGAGAAGATAGATAGACATATAGATAGAGCTAGAGATATATATATAAGCAGGGCTGAGGTTAGAAAGACGCTGCGACAGTGCCTGCTGGTCTCTACAAATCTAGCAGGAGTAGAGGATTAGATAGAATAGAGATGATGGCTGGATATATATATAGGAGCTGAGGTTGACAGCGCTGCCAGTGACTGGCAAGGTCTCGTATATATACATAGAAGGAGAACTGAGGTATAGATAGATAGACAGTGCACTGGTGAGATCTATACTAATTGCCTGGCTGATTCTACTCTCTCTACAGGTCTGGAGGTTAAAAGACCTGTACAGTGGCCTGCTGGTTTCTCTCCTAGCAGGCTGAAGGTTAGAAACAGACCTGTACAGATGCCTAGCTGGTCTATTCATCTCTACTAGCCTGAACTGATCTCCTCTCTAACGGGTCTGAGGTTAGAATCAGACCTGCAGGGCAGTGCCTGTCTGGTCTCTCCCAGCAGGGCTGAAGGCTCTACGAAACGCATCGCCCAAACAGCTGCCTGAGCCTGGTCTCACTCTATCTCTCCGCACGCTGACTGCAGAGCACTTAGACCAGGCCTGCATTGTGCCTGCGCTGCGTCCACATCTACAGCACAGGCGCAATGAGGTTAGGTAGACAGGGACCTGCACAAGTGCCTGGGACAGGAGGAGGGAGGGGAGGGAGTTGTTTTGCAGTCATAGTGTTTTCACTGATTGGAGCTCTCATCACACTCTCCTCACGCACCTTCCTAACTCGCGTACACACCGCTGACTCACCACGTCTCATCTGGAGGTTAATTGGACGTGCCAGCCACATGGATCGCACGCTCAATTTCGTCTTGGCTTTAGCATCGGTTTTACATACTCCCATACAGTTGTGGCTTCTCACTCGACATCACAATGATCCTCCATCGACCGCACTCGCAGCGGACAAACTCTCATACTGATCATTCCTGCTGTTACGCTTGACGGACGACACGCAACTCACATGTGTTACTTCCGAGACACCCTGAATGTTACTCCCCAGCGCACACCAATAGATAGCTTCTACTACCCGCCAGACGACCTGTGTTTACTGAGACACCTGAATGTTACTCCGCGACCCCCCCCCACTGATGTTACACTACCCCGCCAGCACCCACACCTGAGATATTATGAGACACTGATGTGTACTCGAGACGTGTCTGAGTACTTACAGAGTTCTACCTTACCTTTGTAGAAGAGATCATGGAATATTTCATCTCCTTCTCTCTGTCCTCGCGTCTCTCTGCTGCTCTTCTTACTTTCGCTTCTCTCCCGCTGGTAGGTGGCCAGTCCTACCCAGTGTGGGTAATTGCTCATAGCATGCCAGCCTTTAGCTGGCGTCCTCAACCTGAACAAGAGGAGAGGGAGGAGTGCAGGAAGGAAAGAGGAGAAGAGAAACCGGAAATAGAGGAGAAATAAGGAGAGGGAAACTGGCAAGCCCCATCTTTGGAGCTGCTGGGCTATGGAATGCCAGGACGCATTCACACACCCAACTCGCAAATGTGTTTGAAATTATCTCTCTCTTTCTCTTTCTCTCGTCTTCTCTAGTTTCTCTCTCTCTCGTCCCTTCTATCTCTTCTCTCCTCGTCGTCTCTCTCTCTTCTCTCGTCTCTCTCTCTCTCTCGTTCCATCTCGTCTCTTCTCATCTTCTTTAATTTCTCTTCTCTTCTCTCACTGGTTCTCTCTCTCGTCTCCGTTCTGCCGTTTGCTTGTATTTCTCTCTCTCGCTCTCTCTCTCTCTCTCTCTGCTCTCTCCCATCGCTCTCTCTCCTTCTCGTCTCTCTACAGTCTCTCTCTCTCCTCTGCTCGTTCCTCTTTCTTTATTTTCTTCTCTCCTCTCTCTGCCTCTGCTCTCTTCTCGGTCGTCGTCTCTTCTCTCGGTCTCTCGTCTCTCTCGTGTCTCTCTCGTCCCCTCACTCTCGGCATCTCTCTCTCTCGTCTGTCTCTGAATGCGTCCTGGCATTCATAGCCCAGCAGCTCAAAGATGGGCTGCAGTTTCTTCTCCTTATTTCTCCTCTATTTCCGTTTCTCTTCTCCTCTTTCCTCCTGTACTCCTCCTCTCCTCTTGTTCAGGTTGAGACGCCAGTAAAGGCTGGATGCTATGAGCAATTACCCACACTGTGGGTAGACTGGCACTACAGGGGAGAGAAGGAAAGAAGAGAGAGAGAGAGAGAGGACAGAGAAGGAGAGAAAATTATGATCTCTTCTACAAAGGTAGGTAGACCTGAGTACTCAGACAAGTCTCAGTAACATCAGGTGTCTCAGTAATATCAGGTGTCTCAGTAACATCAGGTGTCTCAGTAACATCAGGTGTCTCAGTAATATCAGGTGTCTCAGTAACATCAGGTGTCTCAGTAACATCAGGTGTCTCAGTAACATCAGGTGTCTCAGTAATATCAGGTGTCTCAGTAACATCAGGTGTGATGTCTCCTCCAATTCTAACATCAGTAAATCAGATAAGTGTTGTTCCTCTTCAGGCTGGCTAGAGATCAGTGGAGCAGAAGACCACAACTTTGGATGATATTTGAATAACCATTCAAAGCCAAGACGAAATTGAGGTTGCATCCAGTTGGCTGGCACGTCCAATTAACTCCAGAGAGACGTGATTGGCAGCTGGTTGACTCATTAGGAGGCTTGTTAAGGAGAGGAGGAAGGGTTCCAATCAGGAGAAAGGTCACTATGACTTCAAAACAACTCCCTCCCCTCCCTCTCTGTCCCAGGCACTGTGCAGGTCTGTTCTAACCTCAGCCCTGCTAGAGAGACCAGCCAGGCACAATGCAGGCCTGGTCTAACCTCAGCACTGCTAGAGAGAGAGAGACCAGCCAGGCACTGTGCAGGTCTTTTCTAACCTCAGCCCTGCTAGAGAGAGACCAGACAGGCACTGTGCAGGTCTGTTCTAACCTCAGACCTG
>NW_019949177.1:0-12059 GCF_002910315.2 Salvelinus sp. IW2-2015 | reverse complement strand
TCTTGGTCATTGTTGTTGAATACTCCTTCCGGTCTTTGGGTTAATACCTTATTGGTCATTGTTGTTGAATACCTCCTTGTCTTGTACTGGTTGAATACCTCCTAGATCTTTGTGGTTGAATACCCCTGTCTTTTGTTGAATATGCTCCTTGGTCTTTGTGTGAATACCTCCTTGTCTTGTGTTGAATACCTCCTTGGTCTTGTGGTTGAATACCTCCCTGGTCTGTTGTGGTGAATACCTCCTTGGTCTTTTGGTTGAATACCTCCTTGGTCTTTGTGGTTGAATACCTCCTTGGTCTTTGTGGTTGAATACCTCCTGTCTTTTGTGTTGAGATACCTCCTGTCTTTGTGATTGAATACCTCCCTGTCTGTGGGTTGAATACCTCCTTGTCCTTTGTGGTTAATATCCTTTGGTCTTTGTGTTGAATACCTCCTTGGTCTTTGCTGGTTGAATAACCTCCTTGTTTGTGTTGAATACCTCCGTGGTCTTTTGTGTGAATAACCTCCTGGTCTTTTGTGTTGAATACCTCCGTGTCTTTGTGGTTGAATACCTCCCTGTCTTTGTGTTGAAATACCTCCCTTGGTCTTTGTGGTTGAATACCTCCTTGGTCTTTTGTGGTTAATACCTCCTTGGTCTTTGTGGTGAATACCTCCTTGGTCTTTGTGGTTGAATACCTCCTTGGTCTTTTGTGTTGAATACCTCCTTGCCTTTTGTGGTTAATACCTCCTTTCTTTTGGTTTGAATACCTCCTTGGTCTCGTGTGAATCTGTGTTTAAAACTCACTGCTTCGACTGGAGACCTTGCAGATAATTTATGGTGGGGTACAGAGGTGAGTAGTTATTCAGAAATCATGTTAAAACACTGTTTTAACAAAAAAATTTCACATGAATTATTTAGGCTTCCATAACTTATGGGGGTTGTATACTTATTGACTAAAGACATTTCAGGTTTACATTTTTTATTAATTTCCAAAAAGAAATTCTACTAACAAAATTCCACTTTGAATTATGGTATTGTCGATGTGTGATTATCAGCTGAACATAAAATCTAAATGCAGATCTGTATTATTCAAAAAATGTGAAAAAGTCAACGGTGTCGTGTGTGAATACTTTCTGAAGGCTGTGTATATTGTACTTGACTAAAACGATGACTTATGACTTAAATTGTTGTCAATCAATCAAATTTATTCTAAAGCCCTTCCATACATCACTGAGTTCACAAAGTGCTTACAGATAAACCCAGCCTAAAACCTCCCAAACAGACAAGCAATGGCAGTGTAGAAGCACGCGTGCCATAGAAAAACTCCCTAGAAAGCCAAAACCTAGGAAGAAACCTTAGAGAGAACCAGGCTTGAGTTGCCAGTCCTCTCTGGCCTGTGGACTGGAGATGGTGGAATCTATAACAGAACATGGCCAAGATATTAATCATCCCCCCCCCCCCCCCCCCCTCCGCCACAAATGTACAACTAAAATAACAACTCTTTTTATTCTGAAATCAGCCCCCTACCACCGTCAGTTCTGCCAAGTACCTCCTAGAACCTGCCACTATATAGTGCACTACTATCGTGTCAACGTGTCCTTCGTTCTGTCAAAATAGCTGCACTACTATCTGTCCTGTCAACAGTAGTGCGAGGTATTCAACCACAAAGACCAAGGAGGTATTCAACCACAAAGACCAAGGAGCTATTCAACCACAAAGACCAAGGAGGTATTCAACCACAAAGACCAGGGAGGTTTTCCAATAGCTCTCAAAGAAGTGCACCGAGTGGTAGATGGGTAAATATATTAAAAACAGACATTGAATATCCCTTTGAACATGGTGAAGTTATTAATTACACTTTGGTTTATCAATACACCCAGTCACTACAAAGATACAGGTGTCCTTCCTAACTCTGTTGCCAGAGAGGAAGGAAACCGCTCAGGGATTTCACCATGATGCCAATGGTGACTTTAAAACAGTTAAAGAGTTTAATGGCTGTGATAGGAGAGAATGAGAATGGATCAACAACATTGTAGTTACTCCACAATACTAACCTAATTTACAGAGTGAAAAGAAGGAAGTCTGTACAGAATACAAATATTCCAAAACATGCATCCTGTTTGCAACAAGGCACTAAAGTAATACTGCAAAAATGGGTGAAAGAAATGAACTTGTTGTCCTGAAAATGTAATTGAGTATCACTCTTCATATTTTTAAGCATTGTGGTGGCTGCATCATGTTATGGGTATGCATGTCATCGGCAAGGACTAAGGAGTGTTTTTTAGGATAAAAATAAATGGAATACAGCTATAAGCACGGGCAAAATCCTAGAGGAAAACCTGGTTCAATCTGTTTTCCAGCAGACACCAGGAGATGAATTCACCAGCAGACTGAACCAGGTTTTCCTCTAGGATTTCGCCTGTGCTCAGCTCTATCCCGTTTATTTTTATCCTGAAAAACTCCCCGGTCTTTGCCAATGTCAAGCATACCCATACCATGACGCAGCCACCACCATGCTTGAAAATAAGGAGGCACTTACTCAGTGATGTGTTGTGTTGAATTTGCCCCAAACATAAGGCATTGCATTTATGCCAAAAAGTGTATTCCTTTGCTGTGCTTTTCTGCAGTATTACTTTAGTGCCTTGTTGCATACAAGATATTCTGTATATTTGTATTAGTCATTTAGGTCATGTGGAGTCACTACAATGTTGTTGATCCACCCTCAGTTTTGTATCTTCATAGACATTGCACTCTGTAGCTG
Organism: Salvelinus sp. IW2-2015; assembly: GCF_002910315.2. Taxonomy (NCBI): domain Eukaryota; kingdom Metazoa; phylum Chordata; class Actinopteri; order Salmoniformes; family Salmonidae; genus Salvelinus; species Salvelinus sp. IW2-2015. The sequence goes on along the minus strand of NW_019949177.1, from coordinate 9,319 downwards.
TTTTAAAAACACCAATGGCCTCATGGTAACATCCCTGAGCAGTTTCCTTCCTGTCCTGCAGCTCAGTTCAGAAAGGCGACTGTATCTGTGATGTATCTGGGTGGTTTAATACATCATCCACAGCATACTTATTAACTTAACCATGCTTAAAGAGATATTCAAAGCCTGATTTGTTATTGTTACCCATCTACCAATCACATCCCTTCTCTATGAGGCTTTTGCAAAGCTTCCTGGTCTTTGTAGTTGAATCTGTGCTTCAAATGTAATACTTGATGAGGGATCTTACAAATGGATGTATGTATGGGGGACAGAGGAAGGGCTAGTCATTCACACAAAGTGAGCCCATGTAACTTATTATGCGATTAGTTAAGACAAATTTGACCCCTGAACTAATGTAGGCTTGCCTAAACAAAGGGTCTGGACACTTATGCAATAACTCTATTTTAGTTATACATTCTATATTTGTAAAAAAAAGAATAATCTTCCACTTTTATTTGATTTTAATCCCACTTCGTAACACAATAAAATGTAAATAAATCCAAGGGGTCTGAGACACTGTACACAGTTCCACTGCTTTGATTGGTGTAACGTTTTGATTGGTCTAACATTTTGATTGGTCTAACGTTTTGATTGGTGTGACGTTTTGATTGGTCTAAAGATTTGATTGGTCCTAACGTTTTGATTGGTCTAACGTTTTGATTGGTGTGACGTTTTGATTGGTCTAACGTTTTGATTGGTCTAACGTTTTGATTGGTCTAACGTTTTGATTGGTGTGACGTTTTGATTGGTGTGACGTTTTGATTGGTGTGACGTTTTGATTGGTGTGACGTTTTGATTGGTCTAACGTTTTGATTGGTCTAACGTTTTGATTGGTCTAACCTTTGTGTCTATCCAGATAACAAAAAGGCATCCAGAAAAGAAAATTAAAAGAAACAAATAGTTACATTTAATTTGTGGTGTGCATAACCATAAACAAAGTCATTGTAGCCTATCATTTTACTTCCCCAGTGATAACCATGACAACCGGCTGACTTGGCTCTGCTGTATCGCAGCCGAAGCCTGCCAGCAGCCTACCTACCAAAGGTTGCACCGTGTCCATTACAATGTAGAAAAACACATATCGGGCTATCTTTCAATAGTTAACCATATTACCGGAGATTCATCTTATTCTTTCTAACGATTTCTATGGCGGATGCCAAAACTTTGGACATAACAATAGATGGCGAAGTCAAAGATAGTCCATACAATACACACTGACAGAGAAAGAAATAGGGTCTTACAGGAGACAGCACGTCCCCATCGAAGCGTCGAATGGGGTTTGGTTTCCTGTGGTAGGTGATAGGCTCAGGGAGGAGGGGTTTGTTGTTGGTGTTGGTGGTGGTGGTGGTGGCGGCGGTGGTAGGAGGAGGGTAGGTAGGTGGAGGAGGGCGGTGGTACTGCTGATGCTGGAGCTGCTCCGGCTGCTTCTGTTGTTGTTGTTGTTGCTTCTGTCTCTTCTTCTTCTTCCTGACTTCTTTCTGCATCCTCTCTTCCTTCTGGTGGATCCTCATCAACTGGATCCTCCGCTGCTGTCGACTGAGAACCACTGGAGACAGAGCAGGAGAGGGGGAGAGAAAAGAGGGGGAGGGAGAGAGAGAGCAGGGTAGGATGAGAGAAAAGAGGGGGAGGGAGAGAGAGAGCAGGAGAGGAACGAGAGAAAAGAGGAGGAGAGGAGAGAGAGAGCAGGGTAGGATGGAGAGAAAGAGGGGGGGGAGAGAGAGCAGGGTAGGACGGAGAAAAGAAGGGGGAGGAGAGAGAGCAGGAAGAGAGGATGAGAGAAAAGAGGGGGAGGGAGAGAGAGCAGGGTAGGACGAGAAGAAAAAAGGAGGAGGGAGAGAGAGCAGGGGTAGGATGAGAGAAAAGAGGGGGAGGGAGAGAGACAGGAAGAGAGGATGAAAGAAAGAGGAGGAGGAGAGAGAAGCAGGGTAGGACGAGAGAAAAAAAAGGAGGAGGGAGAGAGAGCAGGGTAGGATGAGAGAAAAGAGGGGGAGGGAGAGAGAGCAGGAGGAGAGGATGAGAGAAAAAGGGGGAGGGAGAGAGATAGCAGGGTAGGATGAGAGAAAAGAGGGGGAGGGAGAGAGAGAGCAGGGTAGGACGAGAGAAAAGAGGGGGAGGGAGAGAGACGAAGAGAGGATGAGAGAAAGAGGGGGAGGGAGAGAGTGCAGGGTAGGACGAGAGAAAAAAGGAGGAGGGAGAGAGAGCAGGTAGGATGAGAGAAAAGAGGGGGAGGGAGAGAGACAGGAAGAGAGGATGAGAGAAAAGAGGAGGAGGAGAGAGAGCAGGGTAGGACGAGAGAAAAAAGGAGGAGGGAGAGAGAGCAGGATAGGATGAGAGAAAAGAGGGGAGGGAGAGAGAGCAGGAGGAGAGGATGAGAGAAAAGAGGGGGAGGGAGAGAGAGCAGGAGGAGAGGATGAGAGAAAAGAGGGGGAGGGAGAGAGAGCAGGAGGAGAGGACGAGAGAAAAGAGGGAGAGGGAGAGAGACAGGAGAGGACGAGAGAAAGATGGGGAGGGAGAGAGACAGGAGGAGAGGATGAGAGAAAAGAGGGGGAGGGAGAGAGACAGGAGGAGAGGATGAGAGAAAAAAGGGGGAGGGAGAGAGAGCAGGAGAGGACAACAGAAAAGAGGGGGAGGGAGAGAGAGCAGGAGAGGACAACAGAAAAGAGGGGGGGGAGAGAGAGCAGGAGAGGACAACAGAAAAGAGGGGGAGGGAGAGAGAGCAGGATAGGATGAGAGAAACGAGGGGAGGGAGAGAGAGCAGGAGAGGATGAGAGAAAGAGGGGGAGGAAAATAGATAGAGTGAGAGTGGAGAGGGGGACAAAGGGAGGTGAGAGAGAGACAGTAGGATTGTCTCTTATCCAATGAGAAAAAAACCAGGGAGAGAAAGAGAAAGAGAGAGAACGAGCCAGCTCCAAACATTGTCATCAAACATGCCCTCTTTCACACAACTCCACACAGCATGGGGATTCCACAAAAATAATCCTACAATGTGTTAACACACTCCCCCATGCAGGCAGCAGGACTAATAATACTGTTCACTGTTCATTATCATGACTGGAACGAACTGCAAAAATCACTGAAGCTGGAGACTCATATCTCCCCCACTAGCTTTAAGCACCAGCTGTCAGAGCAGCTCACAGATCACTGACCTGTACATAGCCCATCTGTAAACAGCCCATCCAACTACCTCATCCCCATACTTTATTTATTTATCTTACTTCTTTGCACCCCAGTATCTCTACTTGCACATTCATTTCTGCACATCTATCACTCCAGTGTTTAAGTGCTATATGTAATTACTTTGCCACTATGGCCTATTTATTGCCTTACCTCCCTTATCTTACCTCATTTGACCCCCTTTATCCTCATCACTGCCCCTCCATCCTCACCCTGCGACCTTTATCCTCATCACTGCCCCTCCATCCTCACCCTGCCCCCTCTTATCCTCATCACTGCCACCCCATTCTCACCCTGCCCCTTATTTGTACTCCTCGCTGCCCCCTACCCTCTCTCTGCCCCCTCACCCCCTCTTGTCCTCCACCCTGCCTCCCGCCATCCTCTCCGTGCCCCCACTCACCCTCTCACCTCTCTCTCACCCTCCGTCTTCCTATCCCCTGGCACCCTTCAAGCCCAGTAATCAAAAACTTTTAACTCAGGGGGACTAGGGAGCAGGGGTAGAAGGGGGGGGGGGGGGGTGCGCACCACGTTACCAGGCTGTTACTATGACAACCACCAGATCAGAACCACACCACCACATCCAAAAGCGTCCTTTCCCTCCATTTTTTGCTTTTGATCACAAGCCATCACATTTTCACAGCTTTATCACATTAGATGTGTGACTTCTTGCCAATGCATCATTATATGGTAAAAAAAACTCTGCTTTTCTGAAACCGCTGATTCTGTGGTGGTATATAGCCTACCTCCTACCACACTATAAGCCGGTTAGAACCTGATGAAAGGGATTTTTCTAAAACGTGTAAACATCATATTCATCACTTCCACTATTCCCCGAACATCAACATACACTATGTGACCAAAAGTATGTGGACACCTGCATGTCAACATCTCATTCTCAAAAATCATGGGCATTAATATGGAGTTGGTCCCCCCTTTAGCTGCTATAACAGCCTCCACTCTTCTGGGAAGGCTTTCCACTAGATGTTGGAACATTGCTGCAGGGGACTTGCTTCAATTCAGACACAAGAGTATTAGTGAGGTTTGGGCACTGATGTTGGGATCATAGGCCTGGCTCGCAGTTGGCATTCCAATTCATCCCAAAGGTGTTTGATGGGGTTGAGATCAGGGCTCTGTGCAGGCCAGTCACCGACTTCGACAAACAATTTCTGTATGGACCTCGCTTCGTGCATGGGTGCATTGTCATGCTGAAACAGGAAAGGGCCTTCCTCAAACTGTTGCCACAAATTTGGAAGGACAGAATCGTCTAGAATGTCATTGTATGCTGTAGCATTAAGATTTCCCTTCACTGGAACTAAGGGGCCTGAACCATAAAAAACAGCCCCAGACCATTATTCCTCCACCAAACTTTACAGTCGGCACTATGCATTCGGTCAGGTAGTGTTCTCCTGGCATCCGCCAAACCCAGAATTGTCCGCCAGACTCAGATGGTGAAGCGTGATTCATCACTCCAGAGAACGCGTTTCCACTGCTCCAGAGTCCAATGGTGGCGAGCTTTACACCACTCCAGCCAATGCTTGGCATTTGCGCATGGTGATCTTAGGCTTGTGTGCGGCTGCTCAGCCATGGAAACATTTCATGAAGCTCCTGACCAACAGTTCTTGTGGTGACGTTGCTTCCAGAGGCAGTTTGGAACTCGGTAGTGAGTGTTGCGAACGAGGACAGACGATTTTTATGCGCTACGCACTTCACCACTTGATGGTCCCTTTCTGTGATCTTGTGTGGCGTACCACTTCGTGGCTGAGACGTTTTTGCTCCTAGACGTTTCCACTTTTTTTGCCGAACTGACTTGTTTGAAAGGTGGCATCCTATGACAGTGTCACGTTGAAAGTCACTGAGCTGTTCCGTAAGGCCATTCTACTGCCAATGTTTGTCTGTGGAGATTGCATGGCCGTGTGCTCGATTTTATACAACTGTTAGCAACGGGTGTGGCTGAAATTGCCGAATCCACTAATTTGAATGGGAGTACACATACTTTTGTATATAGTGTATTAGTGTATGTGAAAATGGGGCATGTTTATGTTTTGTAGTAAAAAAGTTAGATGAAGATAAGTGGTTAAAATCACACGATGAAAAGCTCATCATGCTCGATCTACAAACTACAAAACCAAAAAAAAAAACTACAAAAAAGGTGCCATTTTGACATATGTTGATGTTGGGGTGGGGCTGGAGAGGATGAATATGAAGTTCAAAATGTTTGAAGTTTCCTTTTAATCCTTGTCCTTTTTCTTTTTATTGTCTTGGACTAGGCTTAATCATGTCTAGGACTACGTTCAAACTTGGCATGACAATGACCACAGGAGCTGGCAAGACAGCTCCCTCAGTGTGTGAGTATCCCTCTGTTAGGGTTAAGGGTTAAGGGTTAACAGTTAGGGTTCAGACTTACCCTCAGTGTGTGAGTATCCCTCGGCGGTGACCTTCCATTGGATGAGGACCCCCAGCAATGCCAGTACAGGCCACACCCCCATGATGACCCAGGTGAACCAGCAGACAGGACGGGGTGGAGCCACCTTGATCCTCTCAAATATGTATCTGCAATATATAATATCATATGTAATATATAATATCATATGTTATATATAATATGTATCTGTAATATATAATATCATATGTAATATATAATATCATATGTTATATATAATATTTATCTGCAATATATAATATCATATGCAATATATAATATCATATGCAATATATAATATCATATGTAATATATAATATGTATCTGTTATATATAATATCATATGAGATAATATATAATATATAATCTGTATATATAATATCATATGTAATAATATACATATTTATGTACTATAATATAAATGTATCTGTAATATTAATATGTATATGTATATATAATATGTCAGTAATATATATATCATATGTAATATATAATATGTATGTAATATATAATATCATATGCTAATATATAATATGTATCTGTAATATATATATCATATGTATATATAATATTGTATCTATAATATAAATATCATATGTATATATAAATATGTTATCTATATATATAATATCATATGTAATATATAATGATGTAATCTGTAATATATAATATAATATATAATATGTATCTGTTGATATATAATATGTATCTGTAATATATAATATAATATATAATATGTATCTGTGATATATAATATGTATCTGTATATATAATATGTTCTGTAATATATAATATTCAATGTTCAGTAATATATAATTATATGTTAATATATAATATCATATATGTGTCTTTAATATACCTGACAAGGGCAAACAGTTCGAGAAGTAGTCCACAGTGACGGTGATGACAGCCGAGCCAAACACAGCGGTGGAGAGGGTGGTGAAGAAGCGCTGCCATTGGAGGGTGAGACGGCGAACAGCATGCCTGACCCCAACAACACGCCCAGGGGCACCCACACCGTCCGGGGGTGTGGAACTCCTCCATTACCACTGCATGGAGAGATTTGTGTTACGTTACGTTTATTCAGAATAGCCAATAGTACATCAGGAGAACATTTCCTGGTTGATAGCGCAAAGCTCAGACAATGCAATCTCACAGCTACTATCTATATCAAACCTAACATTGACATTATCCACACTGCTAGCCTCTATTGGCTTAAAATGCCAAACCTAAAACAATATCTGACAATTGATTTCAGCAATATTGCCCTGTCGGTCGGTCTGGTGCGCCCGTTAGCTACACACTCTGTGTGTAACAGTTGATGTCATAACCATCTTGTGGGTTGACAGAAATACTTCCCAAAACCTCCTCAATTCAAATGTTAACTGCAAAGTAGGCAGGAGTACACCATGAGGAAGTATACCATGATGAAGTATACATGAGGAAGTAATAACATGAGGAAGTACACATGAGGAAGTACACCAATGAGGAAATACACCATGAGGAGTACACACTGAGGAGTTACCACCATGAGGAAGTACACCATGAGGAAGTATACATGGGAAGTACCCATGAGGAGTATACATGAGGAAGTATATCCATGAGGAATAATACGCATGAGAGTATACATGAGGAAGTATACCATGAGGAAGAATACCATGAGGGATGTATACCATGAGGAAGTATACCATGAGGAAGTATACCATGAGGAAGTATACCATGAGGAAGTATACCATGAGGAAGTATCATGAGGAACGTATACCATGAGGAAGTACACCATTGGAAGTACACCATGAGGAAGTATACCATGAGGAAGTACACCATGAGGAAGTATACCATGAGGAAGTATACCATGAGGATGTATACCATGAGAAGTATACCATGAGGAAGTATACCATGAGGAAGAATACCATGAGGAAGTTATACCATGAGGAAGTACACCATGAGGAAGTACACCATGAGAAAGTACACACTGAGGAAGTATACCATGAGGAAGTATACCATGAGGAAGTATACCATGAGGAGTACACCATGAGGAAGTATAACATGAGGAAGTCACCATGAGGAAGTAACACATGAGGAAGTACACCATGAGAAAGAACACATGAGGAAGTATACCATGAGGAAGTACACCATGAAGGAAGTAATAACATGAGGAAGTACACCATGAGGAATACCCATGAAGGAAGTACAGCATGAGGAAGCTACCATGAGGAAGTAACATGAGGAAGTAACCATGAGGAAGTACACCATGGAAAGTACACCATGAGGAAGTACACCATGAGGAAGAATCCATTGAGGAAGTATACCATGAGGAAGATCACCATGAGGAAGTATACCATGAGGAAGTACAGCATGAGGAAGTATACCATGAGGAAGTATACCATGAGGAAGTATAAATGAGGAAGTATAACAATGAAGGAATACCATGAGGAAGTATACCATGAGGAGTTACCCTGAGGAAGTTATACCATGAGGAGTATACCATGAGGAAGTATACCATGAGGAAGTACACAAATGAGGAAGTCTACATGAGGATGTATACCTGAGGAAGTAACCATGAGAGTAACATGAGGATGTATACCATGAGGAAGTATACATGAGGAGGTTATACCATGAGGAAGTAACACATGAGGAAGTATACCATGAGGAAGTACCATGAGGAAGTATACCATGAGGGTATACCATGGGAAGTATACCATGAGAAGTATATCATGAGGAGTACCAATGAGAGAGTATACCATGAGGAAGTATCCATGAAGGAAGTATCCATGAGGAAGTACACATGAGGAAGTACAACCATGAGGAAGTTACTACCATGAGAAGTATACCATGAGGAGTATACCATGAGGAAGTATACCATGAGGAAGTACCATGAGGAAAGTATACTGAGGAAGTATACCATGAGGAAGTAACCATAGGAAGTATCCATGAGCAGATACCATGAGGAAGTACACCATGAGGAGTATACTATGAGGAAGTATACCATGAGGAAGTATACCATGAGGAAGATACCATGAGGAAAGTTACACCATGAGGAAGTACAGCATGAGAAGTTACCATGAGGAAGTATACATGAGGAAGTATACCATGAGGAGATACATGATGAAGTATACCATGAGGAAGTATTCCTCTGAGGAAGTATAACCATGATGAAGTATACCATGAGGAAGTCTAATACCATGAGGATACCATGAGGAAGTATACCATGAGGAAGTATACCAATGAGGAAGTATACCATGAGGAAGTATACCCATGAGGAAGTACCAATGAGGAAGTACACATGAGGAAGTATACCATGAGGAAGATACCATAGGAAGTATACCATGAGGAAGTATACCATGAGGAAGTATACATGAGAATAACCATGAGGAAGTAACCATGAGGAAGTATACCATGAGGAAGTTACCATGAGGAATACACCATGAGGAAGTATACATGAGGAAGTTACCATGAGAGGCAGTATACCATGAACGGAAGTATACCATAGAGGAATACACCATGAGGAAGTTATACCATCGAGGCAGTATACCATGAGGAATACACCAATGAGGAAGTATAACCATGAGGAAGTATACCTGAGGAAGTATACGCATGAAGGAAGTATACGCATGAGGAAGTACAGCAATGAGGAAAGTATACCATGAGGAAAGTACACCATGAGGAGTACAGCATGAAGGAAGTAAC
>NW_019949176.1:0-12066 GCF_002910315.2 Salvelinus sp. IW2-2015 | reverse complement strand
CCCAAACCTTTCATTTCCCCCCAACCCTTCATTTCTCCCAACCCTTCATTTCTCCCAAACCCTTCATTTCCCCCAACCCTCATTTCTCCCCAACCCTTTCATTTCTCCCTCAACCCTTTCATTTCTCCCCAACCCTTCATTTCCCCCAACCCTTCATTTCTCCCCAACCCTTCATTTCTCCCAAACCCTTCACATTCCCCCCAACCCTTTTCTTCCCCCCAACCCTTCATTTCTCCCCAACCCTTCATTTCTCCCACAACCCTTAATTTCCCCCAACCCTTAATTTCCACCAACCCTTCATTTCTCCCCAACCCTTATTTCCTCCCCAAACTTCATTTCTCCCCAAACCCTTCATTTCTCCCCCAACCCTTCATTTCTCCCCAACCTCATTCATTTTCCCCCAACCCTTCACTTCCCAACCCTTCATTTCTCCCCAACCCTTCATTTCTCCCCAACCCTTCATTTCCCCAACCCTTCATTTCTCCCCCAACACTTTCATTTCTCCCCAAACCCTTCATTCTCCCCAACCCTTCATTTCTCCCAACCCTTCATTCCCCCAACCCTTCACTTCCCCCCAACCCCTTCATTTCTCCCCAACCCTTCATTTCTCCCCAACCCTTCATTTCCCCCAACCCTTAATTTTCCCCAACCCTTCATTTCTCCCCCAACCCTTCATTTCCCCCCAACCCTTCACTTCCCCCAACCCTTTCATTTCTCCCCAACCCTTCATTTCTCCCCAACCCTTAATTTCCCCCAACCCTTCATTTCCCCCCAACCCTTCATTTCCTCCCCAACCTTCATTTCTCCCCCAACCCTCTCACTTTCATTGACCACTTCATTGACTTCAATTGACTTCACTTCACTTCATTGACCACATTGACGGCCCCTGCGTCTCGGTCCCGCGCTGGGACTGTCACCGCTGGCTGACCAAGGTCCCTTCTTAGCAGACCGACTAATCTGGGTACGGGGTAAACCAATATATTGGAGTGATCCAAATATAGTGAAACATAATGAACGGTTACGTGAAATGAAGGGTTGGGGAGAAATGAAGGGTTGGGGAGAAATGAAGGGTTGGGGGGAAATGAAGGGTTGGGGAGAAATGAAGGGTTGGGGCGGAGAGATATATTCCTCCCCCCGGGGTCCACCTGGCAGCACTCAGAACTTACCGAAAGAGGATGGAGCTCACCCACCCTCTTCAAGAAAGCCACCTTCATAGAGAGGGGTTTCAGCGAGGCAGACTCCAACGAAAGGCGGCTTTGCCAAAGACTCCAATGAAAGGCGGCTTTGCCAAAGACTCCAACGAAAGGCGGCTTTGCCAAAGCTGCCAAGACCACATCCAGATCCCAGCTCGCCATTGAGCGGGTCTTAGCTGGACGCAGGCGACGAACCCCCTTCATAAACCTGGAGACCAAGGGATGGCGCCCCTCTGGCCTAGCAGGCAGATATAGCGGCCAAATACCCTCTCAGTGTAGAGGATGCCAAGCCCTCATCCAAGCGAGACTGCAGGTAATGGAGTACATACTGCACCCCGCATGACTCGGGCACAACCTCAATACCAGAGCACCAAGCAGAACAGCGGCCAGTGCAACTGGTATGCCGCGGTTGTAGCCGGTGCCCTTGTGCTCTGCATGGTGTTCATTACACCCTCCTGTAGTCCTAACATGGATCATTGGTGCCGTTCAGTGGCCAAGCCCACAGACTGAGGCGGTTCGGCCTCGGATGCCACAGAGTTCCCCCAGCCTGAGACAGCAAGTCCAGTCTCAGGGGAAGTTGCAAAGATGTCCCAGACAACAGGGACAGGAGCAGGCTGAACCAGGGTCATCTGGGCCAGTATGGGGCCACCAGAAGCATACGATGCTCTGCCATCCTGGTTCTGCCCTGCATCAGGGGAAAAGGGAGGAATGCATAAAGCTCCAGCCCTGGCCAATCGTGAGCCAGAGCAACCAAGCCCAGAGGCCCTGGTGGCTCCGACATGGACCACAGGGGGCAGTGTGCATTGTCCAGGGAGGCAAACAGGTCCAACTGCACCCTCCTGAAATTGTCCCACAGGTGCTGCACCACCTGGGGATGTAGGCTCCAGTCCCAAGGTGGCAGACCCTCCCTCGAGAGCATATCCGATGCCACATTCAGGATGCCAGGTACGTGCACTGCGCGTAGAGACGCTAGACAGCCCTGAGCCCAGAGGGCTATAAGATTGAGGCGGTCAGTCCACGCTGATGGTTGATGTAAGCCACCACTGTGGTGTTATCTCACTAGGACATGTCTTCTCTTCAGATGTGGAAGAAAGACCGCAGGGCCAGCAGTAAAGCTGGGAGCTCTAGTGTATTGATGTGCCTGCCGCTCCAAGGGGGTAGCCAACAGCTGCTGGCCAACCTGCCCTTGGTCACACCCCTCAGCCGATCTGAGAGGTGTCTGTGCTGACCAGCTCCCAGCGGCACATCCTCAGCATCTCCACCTCACCTGAGAGAAAGGAGTGACAGCGCCACCTCAACAATACCCTGAGGCCCTGTACGCAGCTGGTGGAGACGGTGGTGCTTTGGGTGCAGCTGGTGGGCGTTGAACCACCGTTGAAGAGGAAACGGAGCAGGCCCAAGGGAATCAGCAACGAGGCCGCAGTCAGSAAGCCCAACAGTCATTGGCAGGTCAGTGCGGATACCACCCACCCCTGCCGAAAGTGGTCAATGCAAGATAAGATCACCTGAACCCTTCTGGTGGGCAGGTGTGCGCTCTCATCAGGACTGAGTCCAGTTCCACGCCAATGAAGGCCACCCTCTGGGTTGGCATCAGATGATTATTCTTGTCATTTACAGTAATGCACCAGCCCACCGTTGTGGGTCAGGAGCATGTCTCTGTCTGACTGGACCTGGGTCCTGGTCGTGGGACAAATCAGYCAATTGTACAGATAATTGAGGATCAACAATCCTCGGGACGTGAGAGGTGCCAGGACAGCACCTATGCACTTTGTGAAAGTGCGGGGTGCCAAGGAGAGGCCGAAGGGAAGAACCAAGAATTCGTAAGCCGTCCGTACGAAGGTGAATCGGAGGTACTGCCAATGAGCTGGGTGAACAGGAACATGGAAGTACACATCCCTCAGGTCTAGCTCCACAAACCACTAATTTGAGGTAGACTATATGATCACACCGGTAATAGATCCATTGCTGTATTACTTGTGAGGCACAGCTGAGTGAGCATACATTTAAATATWTWWTTTTTATTTTACTGGGCTGCTGGTGCATCTGATGGTCAGTAGACTGAGGTTCCGTCTCTCAACATCCTTCCGCTCTCCTTTCCTCTGATGACACTGGCCAAAAAGGGACACCGTCTTCCAGCTGATGGCAAAACGGGAGTTGCACCGCATTATTTCTGCCTCTTGCACCGATTCATGTTGTTACTCCTATGAACAGAGAAAATGAAATATTCCTCAATATTAAAAAAGACCCAAGACGCTAATAATAACGACGCCAATAGATACACTCTGCTACTCATACATTACTGCTGCAGAGCAACAACTGAAATTTTACATTTACATAAAGCTTCAGACCCTTTACTCAGTACTTTGTTGAAGCACGTTTGGCAGCGATTACAGCCTTGAGTCTTCTTGGGTATGACGCTACAAGCTTGGCACACCTGTATTTGGGGAGTTTCTCCCATTCTTCTCTGCAGATCATCTCAAGCTCTGTCAGGTTGGATGGGGAGCGTCACTGCGCAGCTATTTTCAGGTCTCTCCAGAGATGTTAGATCGGGTTCAAGCCCGGGCTCTGGCTGCGCTGCTCAAGGACATTCAYAGACTTGTCCCGAAGCCACTTTTGAGTTGTCTTGGCTGTGTGCTTAGGGTTGCCGTCCTGTTGGAAGGTGAATCTTCGCCCCTAGTCTGAGGTCCTGAGCGCTCTGGAGCAGGTTTTCCTCAAAGATCTCTCTGTACTTTGCTCTGTTAATCTTTTCCTCGTTCCTGACTAGTCTCCCAGTCCATTTCGCTGAAAAACATCCCCACAGCATGATGCTGCCACCACCATGCTTCACCTCTAGCTTGGTACTCACTTTCAGGCCAAAGTGTTCAATCTTGGTTTCATCAGACCAGAGAATCTTGTTTCTGAGAGTCCTTCATGTGCCTTTTACTGAGTAGTGGCTTCCGTCTGACCACTTTACCATAAAGGCCTGATTGGTGGAGTGTTGCCGAGATGATTGTCCATCTGGAAGGTTCTCCCATCTCTACAGAGGAACTCTGGGGCTCTGTTAGAGTAGCCATTGGGTTCTTGGTCACCTTCCTGACCATATTTTGGTACCCTTCCCCAGATCTGTGTGTCTCAACACAATCCTGACTCGGAGCTCTACAGACAATTCCTTCGACCTCATGACTTGGTTTTTGCTCTGACATTCACTTTCAACCGTGGGACCTTATATAGACAGGTGTGTGCCTTTCCAATCAATTAAATTTACCACAGGTGATTCCAATCAAGTTGCAGAAACAACTCAAGGATGATCAATGGAAACAGGATGCACCTGAGCTCAATGTTGAGTCTCATAGCAAAGGGTCTGAATACTTATATAAATAAGATATTTCTGTTTTTTATTTTTAATACATTTGCAATGTCTAAAAACCTGTTTTCATTTTATGGGGTATTGTATATAGATTGACGAGGATTTAAAAAAATCAATTTTAGAATAAGGCTGCAACGTAAGAAAATGTGGAAAAATCAAGGGGTCTGAATACTTTTCAAATGCTTTGTAAAATATTTTTCTGTATTTGTGGACAGTCTCTAATCATTGTTTTACAAGTTTTTTTTGTTTTACAAATCTCACAGTATCAAATTGGCTGTAGCTTTCTTTTAAGCCTGCTAGGTTACAGCAGACACAATAATCTGAGCCATCTGATTGGCCAGCGGTAGGCCTATAGTGCACTTGATTTGCTCTCCGGGCCCACAGGGAAGGCAGAATTTGTACCTCCAGACACTTGAAATGGTTCAAAATGGGAACAGTTTGCCTATTCGGCCAGCAGGGCAGCTGAATCGGGTGCACCTACCGCCACCAGCCCGAGACAAATAAAAAATACGAACGCAAGGCTTTATCGTTTTATTTTTTTTACTGAAATGTTTGGAGATCAACCAGTGGGTCGTGATGGACTAGGAATGCCTTGGAGATCGACCAATGGGTCGTGATGGACTAGCAATGCCTTGGAGATCAACCAGTGGATCGTGATGGACTAGGAATGCCTTGGAGATCGACCGGTGGATCGTGATGGACTAGGAATGCCTTGGAGATCAACCAGTGGATCGTGATGGACTAGGAATGCCTTGGAGATCAACCAGTGGATCGTGATGTGACCAGTGCTTTAACCCCATTCTCAACCGTCTGGTAGAGGTTTGACAAAAGAAGTGGATATGAAAATAATCTTCAGTTGAACTGATTGGTCAACTCCCCCAGCCCTCCTGCTGCAATTGACATAATTGGTATCCTTTTGGGTTGCTGCAGTTCAGTGTTGTGGCACTCTAAGCTGTCCCACTCAGAGGGAAAGAAAACTCTAAATCACATAAAAGGCTTTTCAGTTGTTGAGGGATTAATCAAATCAAATCAAATTGTATTTGTCACATGCGCTGAATACAACAGTGAAATGCTTCCTTACAAGCTGTCACGCCCTGACCTTAGATATCTCTGTTTTTCTATATATTTTGGTTAGGTCAGGGTGTGACTAGGGTACGCTAGTTTTTGTATGTCTAGGGTTTTTGTATGTCTAGGGGTTTTGGTATGTCTAGGGGTTTTGGTATGTCTAGGGGTTTTGGTATGTCTAGGGGTTTTGGTATGTCTAGGGTTTTTTGTATGTCTAGGGGTTTTGGTATGTCTAGGGATTTTGGTATGTCTAGGGGTTTTGGTATGTCTAGGGGTTTTTGTATGTCTAGGGGTTTTGGTATGTCTATGGGTTTTTGTATGTCTATGGTGGCCTGATATGGGCCCCATTCAGAGACAGCTGTTTATCGTTGTCTCTGATTGGGGATCATATTTAGGTAGCCATTTTCCTRATTTGTGTTGTGGGATCTTGTTTTTGTATAGTTGCCTTGTGCAACATTTTTTATATTCTTTGTTGTTTTTGTTGTAAGTTTCACTAWTAAAGAATGTGGAACTCTATGCATGCTGCACCTTGGTCCGATCCTTTCAATGAACGTGACACAAGCCCTTAACTTCTTATGGCTGAAGGGACAGTATTGAGTAGCTTGGATGAAAGGTGCACAGAGGTGCCCATATTAAACAGCCTGCTCCTCATTCCCAGTTGCTAATATATGCATATTATTATTCATATTGGATAGAAAACACTATGAAGTTTCTAAAACTGTTTGAATGATGTCTGTGATTATAACAGAACTCACATGGCAGGCAAAAACCTGAGAAGTTCCACTTCCTGTTTGTATTTTTTCTGGGGGTGCCAATTTTCAACCAAGCTCTCATTGAAATCACAGAGAGATATTGATGAATTTTTCCTGTGATATTGATGAATTCTTCCTGCGGCTTCCACTAGATGTCAGCAGTCAATAGAACTTTGTCTGATGACTCTAATGTGAAGGGGGGCCGAAGGAGACAGGAATGAGTAATCACTTCCACGAGCTGATCACGCATTCACCATGCGCCTTCACATGAGGAGGACCTCTGTTCCACCGCTCTTCTGAAGTCAATTTAATTTTCCGGTTGGAACGTTATTCAAGATGTATGTTAACAACATTCTAAAGATTGATTCAGTACATCGTTTGACATGTTTCTACTGACTGTTACGGAACTTTTCGACATTTCGTCACGTTATAGTGGAGGCGCTTTCTGACTTTGGAGTTGTTTACCGAAGGCGCGAACCAAAGTAGCTAATTTGARATAAATAACGGACATTAACGAACAAATCAAGCATTTATTGTGGACCTGGGATTCCTAGGACTGCATTCTGATGAATTCATCAAAGGTAAGGAAACATTTAGCATGTATTTTCTGGTTTCTGTTGAGTCCAACATGGCGGCTAATTTGGCTATTGTTCTGAGCTCCGTCTCAGATTATTGCATGGTTTATTTTTCCGTAAAGTTCTTTTGAAATCTGACACAGCGGTTGCATTAAGGAGAGGTATATCTATAATTCCATGTGTATAACTTGTATTGTCATCTATATTTATGATGAGTATTTCTGTTGAAACGATGTGGCTATGCAAAGTCACTTGATGTTTTTGCAACTAGTGAATCTAACGCGTCAATGTAAACTCAATTGTTTTTATATAACTATGAACTTCTTCCTGTAGTCCAAAATCATCTCCTTTGTCTTGATCACGTTGAGGGAGAGGTAGTTGTCCTTGCACCACATGGTCAGGTCTCTGACCTCCTCCCTATAGGCTGTCTCATCATTGTCGGTGATCAGTCCTACCACTATTGTGTCATTGGCAAACTTAATGAGGGTGTTGGAGTCGTGCTTGGCCATACAGTCATGAGTGAACAGGGAGTACAGGAGGGGACTGAGCACGCACCCCTGAGGGGCCTCCGTGTTGAGGATCAGCATGGCGGACGTGTTGTTCCCACCTGGGGGGGCGGTCCGTCAGGAAGTCCAGGATCCAGTTGCAGAGGGAGGTGTTTAGTCCCAGGGTCCTTAGCTTAGTGATGAGCTGTGAGGGCACTATGGTTTTGAACGCTGAGCTGTAGTCAATTAATAGCATTCTCAGGTGTGAAAGGGCAGTGTGGAACAACAACAGAGAATGCATAATCTGTGGATCTGTTGGGGCGAGTCTAGGGTTTCTGGGATAATGGTGTTGATGTGAGCCATGACCAGCCTTTCAAAGCATTTCATGGCTATGGGTCGGTAGTCATTTAGGCAGGGTACCTTAGTCCCTGTGCCAAAGAATACTATGATGGTCTACTTGAAGCATGTTGGTATTACAGACTCAGTCAGTGAAGACACTTCCCAGTTGGTCAGCGCATTCTCGGAGTACACGTCCTGGTAATCCATCTGGCCATATCCATATTCTAGTTTCGGGGGCTGAGAAATATGCAGTTTCAAATGGGTACGTWTTTTAGCCAAAAACGAAAATATCGCCCCCTAATCTTAAGAAGAGAAAAAGAGAAAGGTCTTACTCACATCGGCTGCGGTGAGCAGGATCACACAGTCGTCCAGAACAGCTGATGCTCTCATGCATGTTACAGTGTTATTTGCCTCGAAGCGAGCATAGAAGTTATTTAGCTCGTCTGGTTGGCTCGTGTCACTGGGCAGCTCTCGTCTGTGCTTGCCTTTGTAGTCTGTTATAGTTTGCAAGCCCTGCCACATCCGACGAGAGTAGGAGCCGGTGTAGTACGATTCGATCTTAGTTCTGTATTGACACTTTGTCTGTTTGATGGTTTGTCGGTGGGCATAGCGGGATTTCTTATAATCTTCCAGGTTAGAGTCCCGCTCCTTGAAAGCGGCAGCTCTACCCTTTAGCTCAGTGCGAATGTTGCCTGTAATCCATGGCTTCTGGTTGGGGTATATACGTACAGTCACTGTGTGCAAAGTTGTCGATGCACTTATTGATGAAGCCAGTGTTTGATGTGATGTGCTCCTCAATGCCATTTGAAGAATCCCGGAACATATTCCAGTCTGTGCTAGCAAAACCATTCCTGTTAGTAGAGACCTTGAAGAGTAGGAATATTAAAATAAATAGTTAAAATTTAAAAGGCTAAAAAGCTAGATAAAACATAATCTGTGCTCAAACAAGGTAGACTAAGAATAAGGTACTTTCATTTTTTTATATACTTATTTTTGGTGAAAATTATTATTTAATTGTCGACAACATACTATATTAGAACACATCAATTGGTTAAACCACATTTCCTGACCAATGGGGTCAATTAGTAAATATTCAGACTTAAGGTCACCTATACAATAAGGACTTAATAAGGTCACCTATACAATAATGACTATAATTGTAATAAAAGATGGAACTTTATATTATCTCAAAAGTTAATGCTGTTGGACACGGAATGTGGGATGAGGGAGAACTCGGTTTGTTGCTTTGGAAAGTTTGTTGTTCTGGAAAGTTTTGAAAGTCTTTTGAAAAAGTTTGGTTACTAGCTAGCTACCTTTTGAGTTTGGATCCAGGTTGGCATCAGTTGCTGGGACAGCTACTATCTGTCCAGTGATTCTGCCGACCAGGTCTGAGGAGCTGCGTGGCATAGTAGCTAGACTAGCTGCCAGCTAGCTGCCTATCAAGCTAGCAGGGTTTTCTTGAGAGCTTAAACGCAGCCCACAAAACGGTTAGCCATTGTTCTTGAAAGAAAATTGATAATAGGAAGGTTGTAGGAGCTGTTGTTGTTGTTCTAACAGCTGTACTGTTAGATTTCATTGCAACCTTTGTTATTATTGACCATAACCTGTTGTTGAGAAAACGTGTGTTATGGGTTTTCAACCTCTGCCATATCGTGGATTGAGAGCCATCTATCTAATAGAACAGAGGGTTTTCATTCATGGAAGCTTCTCTAATGTCAAACATGTAAAGTGTGGTGTACCGCAGAGCAGCTCTCTAGGCCCTCTACTCTTTTCTATTTTTACCAATGACCTGCCTTTGGCATTAAACAAAGCATGTGTGTCCATGTATACTGGTAATTCAACCATCAGCAACCACAGATGAAGTCACTGAAACCCTTAACAAAGAGTTACAGTCTGTTTTGGAATGGGTGGCCAGTAATAAACTGGTCCTGAACATCTCTAAAACTAAGAGCTATTTGGTACAAATCACTCCTTAAGTTCTAGACCTCAGCTGAATCTGGTAATGAATGGCTGTTGAACAAGTTGAGAAGACTAAATTACTTGATATTACCTTAGATTGTAAACCGTCATGGTCAAAACATATAGTTTAAATGGTTGTACAGATGGGGAGAGGTCTGGCCGTAATAAAGATATGCTTTGCTTTTTTGACACCACACTCCACAAAGCAAGTCCTGCAGGCTCTAGTTTTGTCTAATCTTGATTATTGTCCAGTCATATGGTCAAGTGCTGCAAGGAAAGACCTAGTTAAGCTGCAAATGGCCCAGAACAGAGCGGCACGTCTTGCTCTTCATSGTAATCAGAGGGCTATACTGTATCAACACCGTGCATGCCAGTCTCTCTTGGCTAAGAGTCGAGGAAGACTGACTGCATCTCTTCTTCTTTTTATAAGAAACATTCATGTGAAGGAAATTCAAAATGGTTTGCATAGTCAACTTCCACACAGCTCTGACACACACACTTACCCCACCAGACATGCCACCAGGGGTCCTTTCACAGTATTATACAGAGCCATGAGTACATGGGACTCCCTTCCATCTTATATAGTGAACAGCATACCTGGTTTCAAAAACGAATAAAGCAACAACTAATTTCAGTTGAATGCATTCAGTTGTACAACTGACAAGGTATCCCCCTTTCCCTTTCCCTCATGGCACAACGCCTCTCCTCCATGTGACCTACTTGTTGTGTGTATGTACTGACATGTATGTGGCTCCCGAGTGGCACGGCGGTCTAAGCCACTGCATCTCAGTGCAAAAGGCATTGCTACAGTCCCTGGTTCAAATCCAGGCTGTATCACATCCAGCTGTGATTGGGAGTCCCATAGGGCGGCGCACAATTGGCCCAGCGTCATCCTGGTTTGGCTGTCGACTGACTTGCCTAGTTAAATAAAGGTTAAATACAAATAAATGTGTAACTGATAGATGCATACACTATATGTAAATCATACATTATTTAGTCTGTACTGTACTTTTTCGTTATGTGTAAGACCCTAGTAAGACTCGCTGTCACCATTGGCATTGGCTAATGGGGATCCTAATAAATCAAATCACCTGGGAAACCTGGATCATTTCAAATTTAAGAAAACCATTTTGAGGGACATTGCACTAGACACCACTTGAAAACACACATTTTAATGTAATTGAATATTCATGTTTAGACATATAAGATGACCATATTTTATTAACATGTGACATCAGTCCTTATGTGACATCAGTCCTTATGTGACATCAGTCATTATGTGACATCAGTCGTTATTTGACATCAGTCCTTATGTGACATCAGTCGTTATGTGACATCAGTCCTTATTTGACATCAGTCCTTATGTGACATCAGTCGTTATGTGACATCAGTCGTTATTTGACATCAGTCCTTATTTGACATCAGTCCTTATGTGACATCAGTCGTTATGTGACATCAGTCCTTATTTGACATCAGTTCTTATTTGACATCAGTCCTTATTTGACATCAGTCCTTATTTGACCCATAGCAGATCTAAAGTATTTAAAAACTATATTGTTGAAATTAGTAAAATGGTATGCAAATTGACATTCTAATATGGCATTGCTGGTATGACCCTCTTTAGACTTCTCAACCGCCTGGTAGAGAGATCTGTTATTTCCTGTTGACTTTTCAACCGCCTGGTAGAGAGAGCTGTTATTTCCTGTTGACTTCTCAACCGCCTGGTAGAGAGAGCTCTGTTATTTCCTGTTGACTTCTCAACCGCCTGGTAGAGAGAGCTTTGTTATTTCCTGTTGACTTCTCAACCGCCTGGTAGAGAGATCTGTTATTTCCTGTTGACTTCTCAACCACCTAGTAGAGAGCTCTTCTGGCGCCGGAAGAGATGGACGCCTCGCTTCGCGTTCCTAGGAAACTATTATTTCTTACATTGGTACCCCAGGTAATCTTAGGTTTTATTACATACAGTCGGGAGGAACTACTGAATATAAGAGCAACGTCAACTCACCATCGTTACAACCAGGAATATGACTTTCCCGAAGCGGATCCTGTGTTTTGCCTTSCACCCAGMACAATGGATCTGATCCCAGCRGGCGAKCCTAAKCAACGWCGCCYTAAAAGGGSCAAACGAAGCGGTCTTCTGGTCAGGCTTCGGAGACGGGCACATCGCGCTCCACTCCCTAGCATACTACTCGCCAATGTCCAGTCTCTTGACAACAAGATTGATGAAATCCGAGCAAGGTTTGCCTTCCAGAGAGACATCAGAGACTGTAACYTTCTTTGCTTCACGGAAACATGGCTCACTCGAGAGACGCTATCGGAGTCGGTGCAGCCAGCTGGTTTCTTCACGCATCG
>NW_019949175.1:0-12066 GCF_002910315.2 Salvelinus sp. IW2-2015 | reverse complement strand
TTGTTGAAACAAAACTAAGTATAAAATAGCGGAAACCACTCAGTTCTGCCTCCAGGGAAAGATTCTATGACATAAAACGCAACTTTGTTATCTCTTTCGGCTCCCTACAAGAACATTTCAAACCCAAACCCTGCCTTATCTTACCTGTCTTCTAAACCCATACCCTATCCCCGACCGTTGGAGCCAGCGTTTGCGCAATATACAATTTATAAAAAATGAATGTTTGTAACTTGCCAACACAAGATGGCTGAGTTGATCGAACAACCAGTTGAGAATGGCTAGACCCAAAAACTTAAAAATAATATGTTGGCCTTAAAACCATATTCCTCTATAACATATTTCCCAGTGTGCCTTCCAGCAAGTTTATTTTACTTAATATATCAATTGACTTTCAGGGACCAGAATATCCTGAAGTATAATGCATAAACCAAGAAGCAAAAAAGAACAGTCCCTCGGAAAATCATCCTTATTCCACATTTGGTTTTACAGCCGTCCCCCTGACCGTTAGAAATCCTTTTTATTGCTCTATTTTGGGTCAGCTGATTGTGTGTTCTAGTCTGTTTACTATGTTGTCCTTTTTGTATTTCTGTGTTTGGCCGTGTATGGTTCTCAATCAGAGCAGCGTCTATTTTGTCTCTATGAGAATCCATACTTACGTAGCCTGTTCCCACTTTTGTGGGTTTTTTCGTTTAGTTATCACCTTGAAACTGTTGTTTATCGTTTTTGTGTTTTTCTAGTATCGTTATTCATTAATTTGGGCACGATTTTTCCAAGTGAAATACGCCCCCCATTACAAGAAGTTCATAAAAGGAATTATGAATACTTACCACGCGCACCTTGGTCTTCTCCTTCTCCTCTATACACGATCTTACAGAACACCACCAACAAATGACCAACAGCGTGGAAAAGGAGGAATGGACATGGAGACATTCTGAACGTAAGATCTTACACATGGGAGGAATCCTGGCTGAAGATCGCCTTCCATGAACAGTGAGGCAGCCAGGAGACGAGGCACAGAGAAAGAACCGCGGATATATGAACACGGTTTGGCATGAAACCCGAGAGCCAGCCCAAATTTTTTTTGGGTGGCACCCGTGATTGCACCTCATAGGAGACCAGCCAACTCCCCGTCTTTACCGTGCGAGCTCGTACTGTCAGCACCGTGCTATGCGGTGCGAGCGCGGTCTCAGTACTGTCATACCCGGTACTTACATCGCAGCTCCTCGCATCTTCCGCAGAGGTGGGCATCGACCAGGAAGAGTATGCCAGCCCTCTCTCCAAGCTCTAGTGCGTCTCCTCGCCCGGTTCATCCTCGCCAGCTCTGCACACTGTGTCTTCAGTGCGTCTGAAATACCAGTGCGTCCTTGCCTGCGTCCCGCACGGCAGGCCAAGTCACCATACAGCCAGAGTTGTGCAGCTCTTTCTCGAGACCTCCAGTGCGCCTGCCACGCCAGTGCATCCGTCCTTGCCAAGACAAGGGCCTCCTGCATTGTCTCCCCAGCCTGGGATCCTGTGCCTTGCAAGCCCATTCCTCCTGCATGTCTCCCAGGCCTGTGATCATGTGTCCTTCCCCGAGCCAAAACCTCCATGTTTCCATGGCAGCATGAGACCATGCAAGGATACCTCCAGTGGCAGGTCATAATCCATGCACAAACTCCAGTGATAATCCTATGCCACGAAGCCCAGTGATATCCATGGCACGAAGCCTCCAGCTGGATGCATCCATGGCACGAAGCCTCCAGTGATAATCCATGCAAGGAAAGCCTCCAGTGATGATCGATGGCAAGAAGCCCCAGTATGCATGCCGATCCTATATTATGGCACGAAGCCTCCGTGATGATTCCATGACACGAACTCCAGTATGACAGCCACACCTCGGCCACGAAGCCTCCATGAGATCCATGCACGAAACCTCCATAGATTATGGCACGATGCCTCCAACGAAGGACGTCATCCGGAGCCCCCAGCAACGCCTTCTAGTCCGAGCCTCCAGCGTCGACCCTCTAGTAACGTCCGCGACCTCTTTCCGGACCGCACGTCTCCTTCTAGTCCGAGCCTCCAGCGTTCGCCCTCTATCTCATCATCGACCTTCCAGGCCACACTCCTCTAGTCCGGGCCTCCAGCGACGGCTCAGTCAGAGCAGCCAAGTCTCCCTCTGTCCGAGCAGCCAGATCTCCCGCCGTCCGGAGCAGCCAGAGTCTCCTCCTGTCCGGAGCACCAGAGTCTCCTCCTGTCCGGAGCAGCCCAGAGTCTCCCTCCGTCCGAGCAGCAGAGTCATCCTCCTGCCGGTGCCCCTCGAGGTCCCCGTCCGGGGCCGTAGGGTCCACGTCCCGCACCAGACCGCCACCGCAGTAAAGCCCACCCAGACCCTCCCCTATTATTCATTTTGCGGCCGGATCCGCACCTTTGGGGTACTGTCACGCCACTGACCGTAGATATCCTTTTTATTCCTCTATTTTGTTGGTCAGTGTGACTTTGGTGGCATTCTATGTCTGTGTTCTATGTTGTCCTTGTTTTGAATTTCTGTGTGTTTGCCGTGTATGTTCTCAATCAGAGCAGCTTCTTATCGTGCTCTATGAAGAATCATACTTAGGTAGCTCTGTTCCACCTTGTTTGGTGGTTGTTTCTTGTTTAGTGTATGTCACCTTGCAGAACCTGTTCTTATCATTTTTGTTGTTTGTTCTAGTATTCTATTCATTAAAAGAATTATGAATATTTACACGACGCCACTCTGTCTTCTCCTTCTCCTCTATACGGACGATCGTTACAAAGCCTGAATTCAACACGGATTACATAGATTTTTTCTAACCCAATCTACACAAAATACCCCATAATTACGAATAATAACATGTTAGGAAATGTTTGCAAATGTATTGAAAAATGAAATACAGGAATATCAAATTTCATACAGTAAATTTATCCACCACCCCTAGTCAAACTTTTAGAAGCCCCTTTGGCAACAACTACAGCTTGAGTTGTGCAACATTGCCCCATTCCAACGACTCCTACCGAAGGCTCCCCTTCCTTTCGTGTCGCTCAGCGGTCTCTTCACCGGCCTACTAGCTGCACTGACTATGAGCTAGCTCACTGCCAGGGGGCACTGTTGTGTGTTAGTGGCATATAGTAGGCCCTTATTACGGATGGGCTTATTACTGTGTCGGATTGTTTTGTACATTGTACATAGCTTTTGTTCCCACGGGGTTCGGTACGTTTGTATTTGTTATTATTTGTTCCCCTTGTGTTGGGCATGTTTGATGGCGTCGTGTTCAACCTCTGGTGATTAAAAGTTACCTACTTCTGAACTCCTCTGTCTCCTGCGTCTACTCCTTCTCCACTACACCCCGGCATTACACCCATATTCTGTTCTAATTATTCAAGCTCTGTCAAATTGGTTGTTGATCATGCTAGGACAACCATTTTCCAGGTCTTACATATATTTCATATAGATTTTAAGTCCCAAACTGTAACTCAAGCCACTCATGAACCATTGACTTGTCTTCTTGGTAAACAACTCAAGTAGATTGGCCTTGTGTTTCAGTTATTGTCCTGCCGAAATGTGAATAACTCTCCCAACAATACAAAGCATACCATAAACATAATGCAGCCACCACTATGATAAAACATGAAGAGTGGTACTCAAAAGTTTTTATTGGATTTGCTCCACAATTTTTGTGCATTATTCCTTTTGTTCTCATGCAAACAGGATGCAGAATAAGTTTCTCTCTTGTCAATTATGTATGTGGAGTTAACTACAAGTGTGTCAATCCATCCTCAGGTTGTCTCCTTCACAGCCTTGTTAAACTCTATAACTGTTTTAAGTCACCATTGTCGCATGTGGAAATCCCGAGCGTTTCCTTCCCTCCAAAACTTGATAGAAGACGCCTGTATTTTGTTAATACTGGTGTATATACCTCCATCCAGTGTGTAATTAATTAACTGCACACTGGTGAATGTCTCGTTTTTTATGTTTTACCCATCTAACCAAATAGCCTGCCCTTTTTCAAAGCATTGTTAAAAGCTACCTGTGGTGAATCTGGTTGAAATTGACGGCTCAACATACAGTATATGTATATGTGGTACAGCATGAGGTATCATTCAAAAATCATGGTAAAACTTTATTGCACACAGATAGTCCATGCGCAACTTATTACCCCTTTTTCTCCCAAAATGTATTTACATCTTGTCCCATCGCTTAATTTCCCATTTATGACTCGGAGAGGCGAAGGTAAGAGCCCAGCAGTCCTTCAAAAACAGACCTTGACAACCGCACTGCTTCTTGACACAACTGCTCGCTTAACTTGACCAGCCACACCAATCACCTGGCCGCCCGCCACAAGGACGCTTATAGCGTTGATGGCACAAGACCTCCTGGCCACCAAACCCTCCCCTAACCCGGATTGACATTGAACAATGTGCGCCTCCTCAATTGTGCTCCCCGCCTTGGCCTGATATATGATCCATATAACCACACCGCCTCTGACCTGTATTGCTAATATATAATTCTAATGAACTGAATAACAAACTACTATTCTGAATATTAAAATACATATTTTATATGTGCATTGCTTTTTTGTTACTGAATTCCCTGCTCACTAAACTCACAAAGACTGGAGAAGAGATATGATGAAGCGTGTGTAAAAGAATCATAAGCGACTAGTTAGGTATCTCAAATGCACCATGGAGCTGTGTTAGAAGATATCATAGGTGAAGAGAGACTAGTAGAGATCTCAGTGAAGGTTCACCATGAAGAGAAGATATGGGACCTGCCTCCACATTCTGAAGATACAGTTGCATTTGGAAATAGTTCAGACCTCTGACTTTTCCCATACTTATTCTAAAAAGGAAAACCATTTGAGTCTTTTTTCACGCACCAATCTGACACACAAAACCCATAATGTTCAAAGAAAAAAAACGGTTTAGAATGTATGCAATTATTAAAATATAAAAACAGAAATATCACATTACATAAGTATTCAGACTCTTTTACTCAGTACTTTTTAAAGTCAACTTTGCAGCATTACAGACTCGAGTCATTTCTTGGTATGACATATAAACTTGCACACCTGTATTTGGAGATTTCTACCATTCTTCTCTGCAGATTCCTCTTAACTGCTTCAGGTGGAACCACTCCTGCTTGTCTTGCGGTTTAGTAGGTCTGTCCTGTTCGAAGTAATCTTTCGCCCCAGGTCTGAGCGTCCTCGAGCCGTCTGGAGCAGTTTTCATCCATGATCTCCTCTTTCTTTGCTCCGTTCATCTTTCCCTCGAATCCTGACTACTCTCCCAGTCCCTAAACACATCCCCACACATGATCCTCCATCACCATGCTTCACCGTAAAGAATGGGTCCATTTCCTCCAGATATGCTTGGCATTCAGCCAAAGTGTTCAAACTGTTCATCAGACCAGAGAATCTTGTTCTCATGTCTGAATCCTTTAAACCTTTTGGCAAATCCCCAAATGGGCTGTCTATGTGCCTTTTACTGAGAGTGCTTCCGTCATGGCCACTCTACAATTAAAGGCCTGATTGGTGAGAGTTGCTGCAGGAATGGTGTACTCTGAAGGTTCTCCCATCTCGCAGAGGAACTCTGATTTATGTCAGATTGGACCATCGGTTCTGGTCAACTCCCTACCAAGGCCCTTCTCCCCGATTGCTCATTTCCGCCGACCACTCTAGAAGATCTTGTGGTTCCGACTCTTCCATTTAAAATATAGAGGCGCGTTTCTTGGACCTTCAAGCTGCAAGCAATTTTTTTCGTACCCTACCACAGATCTGTGCTCAACACATCCTTTTCGGAGCTCTACGGACAATTCCATGCTTTGTTTTTGCTCTGACATCAACTGTAGGAAGGACCTTATATAGACAGGTGTGTGCCTTTCCAAATCAGGTCCAACCAGCTGGACCAATCAAATTGTAGAAACATCTCAAGGATGATCAATGGAAACAGGATGCACCTGAGCTCAATTTCGAGTTTCATAGCAAAGGGTCTGATTACTTATGTAAATAAGTTATTTCAGATTTGTATTTTTAATAAATTTGCACAAAATATTAAAACCTGTTTTTGCGTTGTCAATATGTGGTGTTGTGTGGAGATTGATTTATTTGAATAAAAAAAAAATCATTTTAGAATAAAGCTGTAATGTAACAAAATGTGTAAAAAGTCAAGTGGTCTGAATACTTTCCTGTTGCACTATACAGTATCTCAGTGAAGGTGCAGCCAGTGAATGAGTAGCTATTATCAAGGCTCAGGAGAAGACCCAGATGCTTTATTACAGAAGTTATTACAGAAACAGGGGGGCAAGCAAACGACAGGTCAAGGGCAGGCAGAGGTCAGTAGTCCAGAGCAGAGTCTGAAAGGTACAGAACGGCAGGCAGGCTCAGGGTCAGGGCAGTCAGAAAGGTCAAAAACCGCAAAAGCTAGAAAACAGGAACGTTGGTAGGCTTGACGAAACAAAATGACCTGGCAACAGACAAACAGAGAACACAGGTGATACATTGGTGATAATGGAGAAGATGGGCGACACCTGGAGGGGGGTGGAGACAAGCACAAAGACAGGCGAAACAGATCAGCGTGTGACAGGTATGGGACCTGGCCTCCACATTCTAAAAGGAGACCTCCCCCTCTTTATAATCTACAAACACCCCCCACATTCAGATGATTATTTCTCAGGAAGAGGACGATGCTAGGCCCAGCGTGACCCATGTATTCCCCATTTTGCAGGCCCACAGTCCAGTATAAATTTGCTTGACTCCTTGTCACCGGATTCTCTGGCCATTCCTAAAGCCCAGACAGTCTTCCTCTTCACTCGCACGTCAGAGTAGAATCTCCCTGAGGAGAATACCCAATTTCCTAATTAGTATTATATTATATTATTATGATTATTATCAAACCTCTGTGGGTTAGCAGGAAGAGTCTGATGTATATTGCCACATGTCACTTGATCTCCGACCTCAGACAGGAGGAGATAAGGACATGCTGTATCAGGGTCCACAGTCACATCCGCTGCTGCATTCTCTTCAGCATGACTTCAGTAAACTTCTCCATATTTTTATTGAGTGTCTTCTTCAGCTCTGCTTACAGTCAGCACAGTCAGCACTGTAAACACTGGTCTCAGACCTATATGTACATATCTACCTTAATTGCCTTGTACCCCTGCACATCAACTTGGTACTGGTACCCCCTGTCTGCCATATTTCTCTCTGTATCTCTCTTGCTGAGTTTTGCTGCCTGTTCGATCTGCTTAGCCTTCTGAAGTTTCTCCTGGATCATCTTCTGAACTTTGCCCTTAGTCTTCCTCATCTGAGCCTTCTTCTCCCCACGCTCTTCCTCTATAGGGACAGTGTTGTGAGTCTTGTGGTCTGTCTCACTGCAGAACTGACACACACACGTTTGGTCTCTTCTACAGAACAGCTCCAGGGGTCTCTCATGCTGTCCTCCAGGTTCTCCTCAGCTTGTGTTTCTTGAAAGATGCCACTRTCTTTTTACACATGGGACACTGGCACAGGTCAGTGCAATCCCAATATCGTTTGACAAAGGCCGTGCAGTAGTTGTGCCCACATGGGATGGACACTGGCTCAGTGAACAGACAGTAGAACATTGGAACTGCTGGAGGAAGCCATAGCTGGAAACTATGATTTATGATAGTCACTCTGGTGGTCAGTGTTGATAGATTTGAAAGAGACCACTGTCTGGTCCATTCATTTGATACGTACAACATTTATTTACTTCTCTCAAACAAAATAAAACATTTAAAATAGCAATCTGTCAACAAAAAAATCCATAGTCGATCAACTTGTCTCATGAGTCAGAATAATTTCCTCAACACATACTTTTAAGTTGATTAAACTTTCCCCCCACTTGTCCCATTGAGTCAGGAAAAGTTATGGCCAACTCAAAATTTGAATTTCATTCAACACTTTGCAAAAAAAAGGTGGGTGAACTCAAAAAGGCTGTGGAACTAGTTAGTTTTTGAGTTGGGCCAACTTAAAAAAAAAGTACAGTGGGATCACAAGCCATTCCAGCTGAGGTACCCCAGCTGTAGTTGGTCAAATATTGTCACTCTTTTACAGATGACTGACTCAATAACCTGAGGCTCTTGCTGTCAGCCATTCCCTAGAGGTCCATTACCAGTGCTAAGTAGGGAGGTAGAGGGACCCAGGAGAGGAGCATGTGTGCCACACCCTTCCTATCAACTTCTTCAATTAACCTAATGAGCAAAGTTTCAAAGAAAGTAAACATTGTGGTTGCTACAGTATACACATGGTTGGTAAGTCTACTCTTCAATAACAAGGCCTAAGGTGAGGAGAGACCCTCCAATGACACGTGTTCACCGAGGCAGCCTATGAGGTGAAGGTTATGATGACACCACTGTGTCATCTAATTCCATAGGGTGGCATTGTCGTAGCAACATCTCTAAGCTTCATTTCAGTTTGTAACAGAGACAGATAGAGAGGACATCACACTACCGAGCTCATTACAGAAATGTATCCACTGTTATATGTACAGATATATTTTATTTTTATTTCAGGCATTGTAGAAGATGACAAAGTACACATGTGTTGTCTATGGTATACACAGCACACTGAATAAATGAATGTTCATTCCTATCAGGTGTCGGCTGTCAGTCAACAAAACACCTTTTAAACAGAGCTTGTTAACTGAATATGCACATTATCAAGCTCCAAACATGTTGTGGACCTCCTGCTCAATAGTTGAGATTGAACATTGAGACACAATGTGCCCCAGATTCAATTGACCTGTATAAAACTGCTATTTGATGCTTCATGTAATTTTCAAATGAGGATACTAAAGTCACTGAACGACCAACAATCTTATCTATTAGCAACAAGTACGTAATGCATTGTACAATACATGTAAAATGGGAATATAGTTTACATAGGTTCTCATAAAAGCCAGGAGGTTTTTATTTTGTACTTGTATGTGTATTTGTATCTTTTGTATCGTCTGAGATCCCCACAATATTGGAAAGCTGCTGCGGTCGTCCCTCTCTTCAAAGAGGGAGACGCTCTAGACCCAAACTGTTATAGACCTATATCTATCGTACCCTGCCTTTTAAAATTTTCAAAAGCCAAGTTAACAAACAGATCACCGACCATTTCGAATCCCACCGTACCATCTCCACTATGCAATCTGGTTTCCGAGCTGGTCATGGGTGCACCTCAGCCACGCTCAAGGTTCCTAAATGATGTCATAACCGTCATCGATAAAAGACAGTACTGTGCAGCCGTCTTCATCGACCTGGCTAAGGCTTTCGACCCTATCAACACCTCATTCTTATCGACATACTAATAGCCTTGGCTTCTCAAAATGACTGCCTCGCCTGGTTCACCAACTACTTCTCAGATAGAGTTCAGTGTGTCAAATCGGAGGGCCTGTTGTCCAGGACCTCTGGCAGTCCTATGGGGTACCACAGGGTTCAATTCTCGGGCTGACTCTTTTCTCTGTATACATCAATGATGTCGCTCTTGCTGCTGGTGATCTCTGATCCACCTCTAGCAGACGACACCATTCTGCATACATCTGGCCCTTCTTTGGACACTGTTGTAACTAACTTCAGACGAGCTTCAATGCCATAACAACTCTACTTCCGTGGCCTCCAACTGCTTTAAATCAGTAAAACTAAATGCATGCTCTTCAACCGATTGCTGCCTGCACCTGCCCGCCCAACCAGCATCACTACTCTGGACGGGTTCTGACTTAGAATATTGTGGACAACTACAAATACCTAGGTGTCTGGTTAGATTGTAAACTCTCCTTCCAGACTCACAATTAAGCATCTTCAATCCAAAAATTAAATCTAGAATCCGCTTCCTATTTCGCAACAAAGCATCCTTCACTCATGCCGCCAAACCTACCCTCGTAAAACTGACTATCCTACCGATTCTTGACTTTGGCAATGTCATTTTACAAAATAGCCTCCCACACCTCTACTCAGGCAAACTGGATGTAGTCTATCACAGTGGCCATCCGTTTTCGTCACCAAAGCCCCATAACTACCCACCACTGCAGACCTGTATGCTCGCCGTTTGGCTAGCCCCACTACATATTCGTCCGCCAACCCACTGCTCCAGGTACATCTATAAGTCTTTACTAGGTAAAACCCCACCTTATCTCAGCTCACGGGTCAACATAGCAACACCCACCCATAGCACGCACTCCAGCAGGTATATTTCACTGGTCATCCCAAAGCCAACACTTCCTTTTGGCCGCCTTTCCTTCCAGATCTCTGCTGCCAATGACTGGAACGAATTGCAAAAATCACTGAARMTGGAGRCCCATATCTCCCTCTCTATCTTTAAGCATCAGCTGTCTGAGCAGCWTACTGATCACTGTACCTGTACACAACCAATCTGTAAATAGCACACCCAACTWCCTCRTCCCCATATTGTTATTTATCCTCTTGCTCTTTTGCACCCCAGTATCTCTACTCRCACAACATCTGCACATCTACCACTCTCGTGTTAATGCTAAATTGTAATTATTTTGCCTCTATGGCCTATTTATTGCCTTAYCTCCCTACTCTTCTACRTTCGCACACACTGTACATATATTTTTCTATTSTGTTATTGACAGTACATTTGTATGTACAGTACGTATGCATTTAGTTTTACTTGTATTTAAGAGCAGTTGGAGGCCACGGAAGTAGAGTYGTATGGCATTGAAGCTCGTCTGAAGATTAGTTAACAAAGTGTCCAAAGAAGGGCCAGATGTATGCAGAATGGTGTCGTCTGCATAGAGGTGGATCAATGGATCACCAGCAGCAAGAGCGACATCATTGATGTATACAGAGAATTTATTGTGTAACTGGGAGTCTCGTGAGTGCAAACATCCGAAGATTATCAAAGGTAAGCGATTAAAGTTATTGCTTTTCTGACTTTCGTGACCATGCTAATTTGGGGCTAGCTGTTCTAGCATTGATTGATACACTCACAAAAGCTTGGATTGCTTTCTCTGTAAAGCATATTTTCAAAATCTGACACGATAGGTGGATTAACAACAAGCTAAGCTGTGTTTTGGTATATTTCACTTGTGATTGCATGATTATAAATATTTTTAGTAATATTGCAATTCAGCGGTTGTTTAGGAAAATGATCCCGCTAAAGGGATCCGTAGCGCAGAGAAGTTAAGCTACATATGCTAATATGGGCTATATTTAGCACTTTTCTGGGATGCTTGATTGTTTTCATTGCTTTACTGGGAAGCTTAGCAGCTTAGCAGCATGTATTTATGTTAGTGCAGGGTGAACTGCACACAGTGGACTTCCTGCTAAGACACCCCCCCTCAGTGCTAACAGTATATATCTGGTTCATGGACACATGATAACTGCATACAATTGCTGTAGATCAGCAGAGGCATTCAGGGCAGTTAGAGGACATAAATTAGGTTACTTACATCGTGTCTTCCAACGCCCCCTTTTGATGTACATTTGCTAAAGCATTATGCCATTTCTGTGTCACAATGGTGGGGTTTAACTGAGCTGGGCTTGGGTCATTGATAAGTCATTGTCTCAACGCAGCCTTATAATGCTCTGAAAGGAGCTTGGAACCCAAATGATTTGGGTGGATCCCATTCTCCTTATAAAACAAGCTTTGTTTCCAGAAGGTATCAAAATGGTAAATGAATGTTGCTACAATAGTCTTGCAGCCAGTTATGAACGCTTACAGCAAAAAAGTGACATTGTTTTCAGTAATTCATGCATAATGCATTATACATAGACCGTTAATATAAAGGGCTATTAAAGAATGCTACAGTAGCAACAACAAATGTATGAATGCAGTCTGATATGACAGACTATACAACTCTCTCCTCATCTTTGGTGAAATAAGACATACTGTAAGTAAACAGAAATTAGCTGACAAAAGTGGAGGGGAAAGGCTCCACCCATGAAGAATATCCAATTAATGTTAAATTGTTATTTTTTTATAATACCAAAATAGTGTATGAATCATGTGAGAACAGTTCACTTTCACTATAAAACCACTATAAAATCCTTCCATCAAATAGCCTTAAAGTAACCATCTCTCTTTCTTTCTTTTTATTATTTCAGTG
>NW_019949174.1:0-12067 GCF_002910315.2 Salvelinus sp. IW2-2015 | reverse complement strand
GGTTGTGGTCAGTTAGATGGGAGTCGTGGGGTAGTAGTGGATCAGTAGTTTGTTGGTCAGTAGATGGTAATTCAGTAAAGTTGTGGGGTTGTGGCATAGATGGGATCAGTAAGTTAGTGGTCAGTAGACGTGGGAGTGCTAGTTATAGTTTGTGGTCAGTAGATGGGAATCACAGTAGTTTGTGGTCAGTAGTGAGTAGTTAGGGATCAGTAAGGGATCTAGTTGTGGTCAGTAGATGGGATAGTATTGTGGTCAGTAGATGGGATCAGTAGTTGTCGTGATGGTCCGTAGTCGTCAGTAATGTTTACAGCGTTTAGAATGGTAGATATCGGTTGGTTCATTTTTGGTTGTGGTCAGTAGTTCGAGTAAGATACTTGTTGGTCAGTTATTATGTTTCAAACGTGGTCAGTAGTTGTGGTATGCAGTGGTCAGTAGTTGTTCGTGAGTAGTTGGTGTGGTTGTGGGTCCTTAGTGGTTTTGGTCAGTAGTTTGTGGTATGTTAGTTGTTTAGTAGTGGTCAGTATCTTTTGGTAGTAATTGTGGTGGTTAGTAGTTTTATTGTGGATTAGATAATGTGGCCAGTAATTTTGTACGTCAGCAAGTTGTGTGTGGTTTGTGGTCAGTAGGTTGTGGTAGTTAGTTTGTGGTCAGTAGGTGTGGGTCCAGTAGTTGAGAGGTAAGTAGTTGTGTGGTTCAGACGTTGTTTGGATGTGGTCAACTAGAATGTGGGCAGCATTGTGTGGTTGTGGGTCAGAATTGTGGGTGTTGTAGTCGTAGTTGTGGTCTGTAAGTTGAGTGGTCAGTAGTTTTGTGGGTCAGATTAATGTTTGGTTTGTTTGTGGTCAGAAGTTGTGGTGGTTGTGTCAGTTAATTGTGGTCAGTTGTTGTGGTCTAGAAGCTTGTGTGGTGTTTGGTCAGTGGTTATGTGGTTGTTGCAGTTATTGTGGTCAGTTTGTTGTGGTCAGAAGTTGTGTGGTTGTGGTAGTGGTTATGTGGTTGTGGTCAGTAGTTTGTGTGGTTATGGTAGAAGTTAATACGTTTTACTGCCAGTTGTTGTTTGTGTGTGGTTTGTGGTCAGTAGTTTCGTGGTTCAGTAGTTTGTGCGGTTCAGTTGTTGTGTGGTCAATAATTTGTGTTGTTGTGGTCATTAATTGTTTTCACTCTTCCGCTCGTTTGCTCCTTAAATTTTTGCCTCTCTTAGTACCCTAGCACGGTCTCGTTTTGGAATCTCAAAGATGACAGGAGAGATACTCTTGCTTGAAAGAGAGCAGGCGATGGGTACTAAAACGAAGTTACAGACTTGAAAGAGAGCAGGCGATGGGATTAGCTAAAAACGAGTTACAGACTTGAAAGAGACAGGCGATGGGACTAAAACGATTTAAACAGGACTTGAAAGAGAGCAGCGATGGGTTACTAAAACGGGTTACAGACTTGAAAGAGAGCAGGCGATGGGATACTAACGAGTTACAGACTTGAAAGAGAGCAGGCGAATGGGAACTAAAACGAGTTAACAGACTTGAAAGAGAGCAGGCGATGGGACTAAAAACGAGTTACAGACTTGAAAGAAGCAGGCGTGGGTACTAAAAACGAGTTACAACTTGAAAGAGAGCAGGCGATGGGACTTAAAACGGGTTACAGATTTGAAAGAGAGCAAGCATGGGTTTACTAAACGAGTTCAGATTGCAAGAGAGCAGGCGATGGACAAAAAACGAGTTACAGCTTGAACGTGAGCAGGCGATGGGTACTAAAACGAGTTACAGATTGAAAGAAGAGCAGCGATGGGAAAAACGTGTTACAGATTTGAAAGAGAGCAGGCGATGGGTTACTAAAGACGAGTTACAGAATTGAAAGCAGAGCAGGCGAGGGTTACTAAACGAAGTTACAGATCTTAAGAGAGCAGGCGATGGGTACTAAAACAGTTACAGACTTGAAAGAGAGCAGGCGATGGGACTAAAACGAGTTCAGATCTTGAAAAGAGAGCAGGCGATGGGACTAAAACGAGTTACAGATTTGAAAGAGAGCAGGCGATGGGACTAAAACGAGGTTACAGACTTGAAAGAGAGCAGGCGATGGGTTTCTAAAACGAGTACAGACTTGAAAAGAGGCAGCAATGACTAAACGGGTTACAGACTTGAAGAGAGCAGGCGATGGGTTATCAAAGAGTTACAGACTTGAAAGAGAGCAGGACATGGGACCTAAAACGGGTTACAGATTGAAAGGAAGCAGAGCGATGGGACTAAAACGAGTTTACAGACTTGAAAGAGAGCAGGCGATGGGACTAAAAACGAGTTACAGACCTTGAAAGAGAGCAGGGATGGGACTAAACGAGTTTAAGATTTGAAGAGAGCAGGCGATGGGTTATAAAACGAGTTACAGACTTGAAAGAGAGCAGCGAGATGGGAACTAAACGGGTTACAGCTTGAAAGAGAGCAGGCGATGGGTTCTAAAACGAGTTACAGACTTGAAAGAGAGCAGGCGATGGACTAAAAGACGAGTTACAGACTTGAAAGAGAGCAGGGCGATGGACTAAAACGAGTTACAGACTTGAAACGAGAGCAGGCGATGTGAACTACAACGGAGTTCACAGAGTTGAAAGAGAGCAGGCGAGGGACTAAAACGAGGTTACAGACTTGAAAGAGAGCAGGCGATGGGTTACTAGCCTTGAAAGAGAGCAGGCGATGGTACAAACGAGTTAAGACTTGAAAGAGAGCAGGCGTGGGTTCTAAAACGAGTTAACAGATTGAAAGAGAGCAGGCGATGGGACTAAAACGGGTTACAGACTTGAAGAGAGCAGGCGATGGGTTACTAAACGAGTTATAACCAGATTGAAAAGAGAGCAGGCGATGGGATACGTACAGACTTGAAAAGAGCAGGCGATGGGACTAAAAACGGGTACAGACTTGAAAGAGGAGCAGGCGATGGGTACTAAAGAGTTACAGATTTGAAAGAAGGAGCAGGGCAGATTGAGGTTAACATAAAACGAGTTACAGACTTGAAAGAGAGCAGGCGATGGGTACTAAAACGGTTACAGACTTGAAAGAGAGCAGGGATGGGTACTAAAACGGAGTTACAGGACTTGAAAGAGAGGAAGGCGATGGGTTACTAAAACGGGTTACAGACTTGAAAGAGAGAGAGGATGGTACTAAAACCGATTACAGATTTGAAAGAGAGCAGCGAGGGATATATAAACGAGTTACAGATTTGAAGAGAAGAGCAGGCGATGGGTTACTAAACGGGTTACAGACTTGAAAGAGAGCAGGCGATGGATTACTAAAACGAGTTACAGACTTGAAAGAGAGCAAGGCCGATGGGCTACTAAAACGAGTTAACAGACTTGAAAGAAGCAGGCGATGGACTAAAACGTTACAGACTTGAAAGAGAGCAGGCGATGGGGTACTAAAACGAGTTACAGACTTGAAAGAGAGCAGGCGATGGGAACTAAAACGGTTACAGATTGAAAGAGAGCAGGCGATGGGACTAAACGAGTTAACAGATTGAAAAGAGAGCAGGCGATGGGACTAAAACGAGGTTACAGACTTGAAAGAGAGCAGGCGATGGGCTAAAACGGTTCAGACTTGAAAGAGAGCAGGCGATGGGACTAAAACGGGTTACAGACTTGAAAGAGAGAGGCGATGGTTTACTAAAAGAGTTACAGACTTGAAAGAGAGCAGGCGATTGGGATTAACGGGTTACAGACTTGAAAGAAGAGCAGGGATGGGAACTAAAAACGAGTTACAGATTGAAAGAGAGAGAGGATGGGACTAAAACGGCAGTTTACAAAAGACTTGAAAGAGAGCAGGCGATGGGACTAAAACGAGTTAAGATTGAAAGAGAGCAGGCGACTGGGTTACTAAAAGAGTTACAGGACTTGAAAGAGAGCAGGCGATGGGACTAAAACCGGTTTACAGATTGAAAGAGAGCAGGCGATGGGTTACTAAAACGAGTTTCAGACTTGAAAGAGAGCAGCGATGGGACTAAAACGTGGTTAACAGACTTGAAAGAAGAGCAGGCGATGGGTTTACTAAACGAGTTAGTAGGACTTGAAAGAGAGCAGGCGATGGGATAAAAGCGTTACAGACTTGAAAGAAGGCAGGCGATGGGTTTACTAAAACGGGTTTACAGATTGAAAGAGAGAGGCGATGGTTCAGACTGAAGAGAGCAGGGATGGTCTAAAACGGGTTACAGACTTGAAAGAGAGCAGGCGATGGTTACTAAAACGAGTTACAGATTGAAAGAGAGCAGGCGATGGTACTAAGAAGAGGGTTACAGACTTTGAAAGAGAGCAGGCGATGGGTTACTAAAATCGAGTTTACAGACTTGAAAGAAGGCAGGCGATGGGTTACAGACTTGAAAGAGAGCAGCGCGATGGGTTACTAAAACGGGTTACAGACTTTGAAAGAGAGCAGGCGATGGGTTAACTAAAACGAGTTACAGACTTGAAAGAGAGCAGGCGATGGACTAAACGAGTTACAGACTTGAAGAGAGCAGGCGATGGGTTACTAAACCGGGTTTACAGCTTGAAAGAGAGAGGCGATGGGCTTACTAAAACGGGTTACAGATTGAAAGAGAGCAGGCGATGGGTTACTAAAACGGGTTACAGATTGAAAGAGAGCAGGGATGGTTACTAAAACGCAGGTTACAGACTTTGAAAGAGAGCAGGCGATGGGTTTACTTAAACGAGTTACAGACTTGAAAGAGAGCAGGCGATGGGTTACTAAAACGGGTTAAAGATTGAAAGAGAGCAGGCGATGGTTACTAAAACGAGTTACAGACTTGAAAGAGAGCGCGATGGACTAAACGGGTTACAGACTTGAAGAGAGAGCAGGCGATGGGTTACTAAACAGAGTTACAGACTTGAAAGAGAGCAGGCGATGGGTTACTTCTGACAAACAGATAGTTACAGACTTGAAAGAGAGCAGGCGATGGAGTTACATAAACGATTACCAGACTTGAAAAGAGAGAGGCGATGGGTTTACTATAACGAGTTTACAGACTTGGAAAGAGAGCAGGCGATGGGATAAAACGAGTTACAGACTTGAAAGAGAGCAGCGATGGGACTAAAACGGGTTACAGACTTGAAAGAGAGCAGGCGATGGTTACTAAACGGGTTACAGATTGAAAGAGAGCAGTGCAGGGATTACTAAAACGAGTTACAGGATGAAAGAGACGAGGCGATGGGTTACTAAAACGAGTTACAGACTTGAAAGAGAGAGGGACACAACTACTGATCCCATCTACTGACCACAACTACTAATCCCATCTACTGACCACAACTACTGACCCCATCTACTGACCACAACTACTGATCCCATCTACTGACCACAACCACACAACTACTGACCACAACCACACAACTACTGATCCCATCTACTGACCACAACTACTGCTCTGGTCTGCACTAGCTCTAGTGTGCACAATAAATTATTACTACTTAAATGTTGTCATGATGTGTRCCTTTTGGGTGTATATCATGGCTCCCCCCTCTCTCACTCTCTTTCCCACCACAGGTTTTATAACGGTCATAAATTCCTGCTAGAAACTCTCTTCACTACCATGGAGTATTGAGGGAGAGAGCCTATGGAGAAGTCTATCTAGCCTATGGAGAAGTCTATCTAGCCTATGGAGAAGAGACATTCTTCTTGCCAAAACTCCTAGTCCCCAAAATTGGATAATTAAACAATATTTTTATTTTAGAGAATGTTGGAGTAGTCCGTGAACACTTAAGGGACAGTCATGTCGAGTTTGTTTAATTTCATCACCAGTGCTCCTGCACATTGGCTAACTGGACTATCTGCATTGTGTCCAGCCACCCACCAACCCCTCTTTTACGCTACTGCTACTCTCTGTTCATCATATATGCATAGTCACTTTAACTATATCTACAAGCGCATACTACCTCAATCAGCCTGACTAACCGGTGTCTGTATGTAGCCTCGCTACTTTTATTTTCAACTGTCTGTTTATTTCTTTACCTACCTATTGTTCACCAATACCTTTTTGCACTATTGGTTAGAGCCTGTAAGTAAGCATTTCACTGTAGGTCTACTACACCTGTTGTATTCAGCATTTCACTGTAGGTTACGATGATTTCACTGTGAGTCTACTACACCTGTTGTACAGCGCACGTGACAAATAAACTTTGATTTGGTGATCTCATGGACAGGAGACACACATTACTGTGTCTTTGGTTGTGTACACTTCTCAATTATGGGGTTTGCAGCTCATGGTGTATAAAATATATGATTGAATATTAAACTATTTGTGAGAAGATGTAATGATGTTGGCTTTCTAAATAAGACTTGTTTAGATATAAAGTTTAACCTCTCTGGGGTAGGTGGGACGCAATCGTCCTACCTGGCCAATAGCCAGGGAAAATACAGAGCGCCATATTCAAATAAAATTATATAAAAATCAAACTTTCATTAAATCACACATGTAAGATACCAAATTAAAGCTACACCCGTTTTGAATCCAGCCAACATGTCAGATTTCAAAAAGGCTTTTCGGCGAAAGCATAAGATGCATTATCTGATGATAGCACATCAGTAAACAAAGAGAGTAGCATATTTCAACACTGCAGGCACGACACAAAAACGAGAAATAAAAATATAATTCATGCCTTACCTTTGACGAACTTCTTTTGTTGGCACTCCAATATGTCCCATTAACATCACAAATGGTCCTTTTTTCGATTAATTCCGGCGATATATATCAAATGTCCAATTATTTGACGCGTTTCATCCAGAAAAACACAGCTTCCAACTAGCGCAACGTCACTACACAAATATCTCAAAAGTTACATGTAAACTTTACCAAAACATTTCAAACTACTTTTCTAATACAACGTTAGGTATTTTTAAACTTAATAATCGATCAAATTGAAGACGGGATGATCTGTGTTCAATACAAAAAGAAAACAAACTGACGCAACTTTTCTGGTAATGTGCTTCTCTCAAACAATTTACTTCAAGTGACTCTCATTTAAGATGGCCGTACTTCTTCATTACACAAAGGAAAAACCTCAACCAATTTCCAAAGACTGGTGACATCCAGTGGAAGTGGTAGGAACTGCAAACAAGTCCCTTAGAAATCTGGGGTCCCAATGAAACCTCATTGAAAAGACAGTGACCTCAACAACAAAAAAAACATACTACATAAGTTCTGTTATACTCACAGACATGATTCAAACAGTTTTAGAAACCTCAGAGTGTTTTCTATCCAAATCTACTAATAATATGTATATCTTATATTCTGGGGATGAGTAGCAGGCAGTTGAATTTGGGCATGCTATTTATCCAAAAGTGAAAATGCTGCCCCCTACCCCGAAGAAGTTTTAACTAGTCAGTGGCCACACAGCCCGAACATTACATCAAGTGTCATGGAACCTCCACTTCTTCCACAGAATATGAAACACAAATTTACATTAGACCAGAAAATATGGTTGGCAATTTAAACTAGAATCAAGATAACGCCGGGACGAGGTCCCCACGTTGGAAACGTCAACAGTGAAGAGGCGACTCCGGGATGCTGGCCTCTAGGCAGAGTTCCTCTTTCCAGTGTCTGTTTTCTTTTGCCCATCTAAATCTTTTCTTTGTGTTGGACAGTCTGAGATATGGCTTTTTCGTTGCAAACTCTGCCTTGAAGGCCAGCATCCCAGAGTCGCCTCTTTACTGTTGACATTGAACTGTGTTTTGCGGGTAGTTGAGGACTTGTGAGGTGTCTGTTTCTCAAACTAGACACTCTAATGTACTTGTCCTCTTGCTCAGTTGTGCACCGGGGCCTCCCACTCCTCTTTCTATTCTGGTTAGAGCAGTTTGCGCTGTTCTGTGAAGGGAGTAGTACACAGCGTTGTATGAGATCTTCAGTTTCTTGGCAATTCTCGCATGGAATAGTCTTCATTTCTCAGAACAAGAATAGACTGACAAGTTTCAGAAGAAAGTTCTTTGTTTCTGGTCACTTTGAGCCTGTAATCGAACCACAAATGCTGATGCTCCAGATACTCAACTAGTCTAAAGAAGGCCGGTTTTATTGCTTCTTTAATTAGCACAAGTTTTCAGCTGAGCTAACATAATTGCAAAAGGGTTTTCTAAAGATCAATTAGCCTTTTAAAATGATAGACTTGATTAGCTAACACAACTGCCATTGGAACACAGGAGTGATGGTTGCTGATAATGGGCCTCTGTACGCCTATGTAGATATTCTATAAAAAAAACAGCCGTTTCAAGCTAAAATGGTCATTTACAACATTAACAATGTCTACACTGTATTTCTGATCAATTTGATGTTATTTTACTGGGTAAAAAATGTGCTTCTTTTCAAAAGAAGGACATTTCTAAGTGACCCCAAACTTTTGAAAGGCAGTGTATTTTTTTTGTTTACCCTTTTTCTCCCAATTGGGAGACAGTGTTATTTATTATTATTATTGCTACAGTGTTGTTTCGCTGCAA
This sequence comes from Salvelinus sp. IW2-2015, assembly GCF_002910315.2. Classification (NCBI taxonomy): domain Eukaryota; kingdom Metazoa; phylum Chordata; class Actinopteri; order Salmoniformes; family Salmonidae; genus Salvelinus; species Salvelinus sp. IW2-2015. The sequence continues at coordinate 3,620 of NW_019949174.1, read as the reverse complement.
CTCCCGTAAGGACTTGGAGAAGGCAAAGGTTGAGAGCTATGCGTCCTCCAAAACACAACCAAACCAAGCCGCACTGCTTCTTGACACAATGCCAGCTTAACCCTTGAACTCAGCCACACCAATGTGTTGGAGTAAACACCGTACACCTGGCGACCGTGTCAGCGTGCCAGCTGTGACAGAGCCTGGACTCGAACCAGAGCTAGCACTGCGATGCAGTGCCTTAGACCACTGCGCCGCTCGGGTGGTCAATGCTCAGGGTATCCTAACTTCAAATTGTATTAAAGTTGTATGAACTAATAACTGTAAAAACGTGCATGATTTAACCCAGCAACAGTACTTATTGAACCGTTCAAGCTAGAGAAACCAAACCAACTGTCACATGTTCAGGCTATTCTAACTTTCTTCTGCCTACTTCTTCAACTATAACCAGTCACCACCATTACTAACGCAGAAACTATCACTACTTTAACGTTTTTCAAAACCATAAATACTTTAAAACTGTGTTGCTTTAAATAGTAAAGTACACATGTTTAAATATCTACCACTACCACAGAAAAATGCTTTTAAAGAGCTTTACTTGTAAAGTTACCGTCTACTTATTGTTATTATTATTTGGAACTTCTCTCCCATTAAAATCCKKKAAAAAGATTAGCATCTACCAATCTMTAGACAGAGCTGTTTTAGTAACCCATCAACAGCTCTCTTTCTAGCTGCAGTAAATCATGTCAGAAGCACATTAAGCCAACAACAGCTGTAAATTCCAYTAAAACYACATCACGTTTTGAAGTTCACCTTCCTGGCTTCGTCAAACAACACTATCGTGAATCTAGCAAAGAGTMTTGTGYGTCAGAGTGCAGTATTTAGTATTTAGCACAAATATACTGTAAAGTCAGCATGATTCTCAAACTTGCGGTGTTGCCAAGGCTACGGTTGCCTAGCAACGCMTGACTRGCAAGAGACTATCTCTTCATAGCMCTTCAAATTCCCARGTTATGTCAATGTGTTTCAGACCGAACTGCTAGCGATAAGATGTTGAATGCTTCCCCGGTTTGGAAGAATCATAAAGAGAAGATTTCTAATGTTTACCTAACCCTACTACTCTAACCTTCGTCCCCCTTTTCAGGCTCAGCGCTCTAAATAACTAAACTGGTTAGTTTGCCTGTCTCTAAAAAGAGGGCAGGCTGTACCCCTCTGATTGGATAGAGTGGGTTAGGAATAGCTTCTACCAATAAAGTTACAGCTGTTTGTTGACGTTTAGAGTCACAAAAAGTGTCTAGCTGACTGCTAACAGCTCTCTGTGTCATCTACGAGCAGCCCAAAATGGAGCCGTTGCTATGGATACTCACAGASACAAAAGGCAAAARGTATGACTCAACTACTGACCACATCTAGTTACCACAACCACACAACTTCTTACAACATCCACACAACTGCAGACCGCATCTAATGACCACAACAACAGAACTACTGACCACAATCACACAACTACTAACCACACATCTAAATCACCATAACTACTGACCACCACAATTACTGACCACAACTWCTGGCCACAACCATACAACTTCTGAAGACACAACTGCTGACAACATCTAGTGACCACAACCACTCAACTACTGACCACTCAACTACTGACCACAACCGCACACTTCTGACCACTCAACTGCTTACCACTCAACTACTGACCACAACCACACAACTTCTGACCAATCACACAACTGCTTACCACTCAACTACTGACCACAACCGCACAACTTCTGACCACAATCACACAACTGCTGACCACACAACTTCTGAAGACACAACTTCTGAAGACACAAAGCTGACAACATCTAGTGACCACAACCACACAACTTACTGACCCCATCTACTTAACACAACCACACAACTTCTGCCCATACAACAACTGACCACACATCTAAATCACCATTCTACTGACCACCAGAATTACTGACCACAACTACTGACCACAAAACGCTGGTCCATGCTGTGAAACACTACAGCTATGTCTGGCTAGCTCTGGTCCAGCTCTGGTCTGGCGACTAGCTAGCTCGCTCACACTAGCTCTGGTCCAGCTCTGGTCCTGGGCTGCCTAGCTAGCTGTGCCTCACACTAGCTCTGGTCCAGCTCTGGTCCTGGGCGTAGCTAGCTAGCTCTGCCTCACACTAGCTCTGGTCCAGCTTGCTGGTCCTGGGCGTAGCTAGCTAGCTCTGCCTCACTAGCTCTTCCAGCTCTGGTCCTGGCGTAGCTAGCTAGCTCTGCTCACACAGCTCTGTCCAGCTCTGGTCCTGGGCGTAGCTAGCTAGCTCGCCTCAACTAGCTCTGGTCCAGCTCTGGTCCTGGCGTAGCTAGCTAGCTCTGCCTCACACTAGCTCTGGTCCAGCTCTGGTCCTGGGCGTAGCTAGCTAGCTCTGCCTCACACTAGCTCTGGTCCAGCTCTGGTCCTGGGCGTAGCTAGCTACTCTCTCACACTAGCTCTGTCCAGCTCTGGTCCTGGGCGTAGCTAGCTAGCTCTGCCTCACACTGACGCTCTGGTCCAGCTCTGGTCCTGGGCGTAGCTAGCTAGCTCTGCCTCACACTGCTCTGGTCAGCTCTGGTCCTGGCGTAGCTAGCTAGCTCTGCCCACACTAGCTCTGGTCTAGCTCGGTCTGTGCTATACATTGTAACTACTTAACACTTGTGTGGTATTTTGTTTTTTGTTATTCACCCAATGTTCACGGGTCTGATGGCCCCACAGCATTATTGGGTTATTAAAACAATTCACGTACAAATACTGAATACTTAATACTTAGATGTTGACTTACAGTTGAATTGAAGTTTACATACACATTGGCCAAATACATTTAAACTCAGCTTTTCACATTCCTGACATTTATCCTAGTAAAAATTCCCTGTCTTAGGTCAGTTAGGATCACCACTTTATTGTAAGAATGTGAAATGTCAGAATAATAGAAGAGAGAATGATTTCTTTCAGCTTAAATTTCTTTCATCACATTCCCAGTGGGTCAGAAGTTTACATACACTCAATTAGTTTTGGTAGCATTGCCTTTTAAATGTTTAACTTGGGTCAAATGTTCGGGTAGCCTTCCACAAGCTTCCCACAAACAAGCTGGATGAAATTCGGCCATTCCTCCTGACAGAGCTGGTGTAAGTGAGTCGAGGTTTGTAGGCCTCCTTACTCGCACACGCGAGTTTCAGTTCTGCCCACACATTTTTTATGGGATTGAGGTCAAGGCTTTGTGATGGCCACTCCAATACCTTGACTTTGTTGTCTTAGCCATTTTGCACAACTTTGGAAGTATGCCTTGGGGTCATTGTTCATTTAGAAGACCCATTTGCGACGGATTTTGTACCCAATATCTTTGTTATTTGTATGCCGTTGGTTTTGCTATTAAACTGCTCCGGCTATTACCAGTTCTGCTCTCCTGCATCTGACTTCCCTGCCACGGTAACGCCACCCTTACACCACCACTATAGACCTCTATAGAGTATAGATTCTATGGGTTATATCCCACCACTATAGACCTCTATATGTATAGATTCTATGGTTATATCCCACCACTATAGACCTCTATATAGTATAGATTCTATGGGTTATATCCACCACTATAGACCTCTAT
>NW_019949173.1:15621-27695 GCF_002910315.2 Salvelinus sp. IW2-2015 | reverse complement strand
CTGTCTCATGCCAGATTTCCTGGTCTGACATGTGGTTCAGAACAGCCCTGTCATAGATCCTGTCTGACATGTGGTTCAGAACATGCCCTGTCATAGATCCTGTCCTTGACATGTGGTTCAGAACAGTCCTGTCATAGATCCTGGCTGACAGGTGGTTCAGAACAGCCCTGTCATAGATCCTGTCTGACATTTGTGGTTCAGAACAGCCTGTCATAGATCCTGTCTGACAGGTTGGTCAGAACAGCCCTGTCATAGATCCTGTCTGACATGTGGTTCATATAGATCCTGTCTGACATGTGGTTCATAACAGCCCTGTCATAGTCCTGTCTGACATGTGGTTCAGAACAGTCCTGTCATAGATCCTGTCTGACAGGTGGTTCAGAACAGCCCTGTCATAGATCCTGTCTGACATGTGGTTCAGAGCAGTCCTGTCATAGATCCTGTCTGACATGTGGTTCAGAACAGCCTGTCATAGATCCTGTCTGACATGTTGGTTCAAATAGATCTGTCTGACATGTGGTTCATAAACAGCCCTGTCAATAGATCCTGTCTGACATGTGGTTCAGAACAGTCCTGTCATAGATCCTGTCTGACATGTGGTTCAGAACAGCCCTGTCATAGATCCTGGCTGACATGTGGTTCAGAACAGCCCCGTCATAGATCCTGTCTGACATGTGGTTCAGAACAGTCCTGTCATAGATCCTGTCTGACATGGTGGTTCAGAACAGTCCTTCATAGATCCTGTCTGACATGTGGTTCAGAACAACCCCTGTCATAGATCCTGTCCTGACATGTGGTTCAGAAACAGTCCTGTCATAGATCCTGTCTGACATGTGGTTCAGAACAGTCCTGTCATAGATTCCTGTCTGACATGTGGTTCAGAACAGTCCCTGTCATAGATCCTGTCTGACATGTGGTTCAGAACAGCCTGTCATAATCCTGTCTGACATGTGGTTCAGAACAGCCCTGTCATAGATCCTGTCTGACAGTGGTTCAGCCTGTAAGATCCTGTCTGACTGTGGTTCATACAGTCCTGTCATAATCCTGTCTAAATGTGTTCAGACAGCCCTGTCATAGACCCTGTCTGACATGTGGTTCAGAACAGTCCTGTCATAGATCCTGTCTGACATGTGGTTCATAACAGTCCTGTCATAGATCCTGTCTGACATGTGGTTCATAACAGTCCTGTCATAGATCCTGTCTGACAGGTGGTTCAGAACAGTCCTGTCATAGATCCTGTCTGACATATGGTTCACAACAGTCCTGTCATAGATCCTGTCTGACATGTGGTTCAGAACAGTCCTGTCATAGATCCTGTCTGACATGTGGTTCATAACAGCCCTGACATGTACAGGAATGATTTTAGACCCCTGAACAAGGGTTAGAAGTGAAGAAGATGCATTTGTTTTTCACCTTGATCCATTGAACGTGGTCTTCACCAGCTAGATATCAGAGTACATTGGTCTTCCTCATAACACATCAACCTTGTGAGTGAGATGAGGACAGAAGAACAGCTGTGTCCATAATAACAGCACAGAGTCATGATGTGTAGAGTTACCTGGACTTTGTGCTGTGACCCCTGAACTCCTCCCTCTCCCTGCTGCTGCTCCTTGCTGCTTGGTCCTGCTGTGCTGTCCTCTCCCAGAGTCCTTCTGCTTCCCTCCTCCTGCCCTCCTTGTGACGCTGACGCCCCCTCCGTCCTCGACCTGGCCATGACCCTTCACCCCGTTGGATGAACCCTGGGCCTCAGGAAGTGACCCGGGCTGGGACAGGAAGTCAGCGTGGTCTCCATTGGATTTCTCTGCTGGTCGGACAGGTGATGTCGTCAGGGAGTCCAGGGAATTCACAGGGCTGGGGGAGGAGGAGGGGAGACAGGGGGAGGAGAGGGGAAGAGAGGAAGAGGGGGAAAAGCTATAGTTTTGGCAGGTCGTTTAGGCAAGAATTGTTTTCCATACATATTATTTCACTTATAATTCACTGTATCACAATTCCATGGGTCAGAAGTTTACATACACTAAGTTGACTGTGCCTTTAAACAGCTTGGAAAATTCCAGAAAATGATGTCATGCTTTTAGAAGCTTCTGATAGGCTAATTGACATCATTTAAGTCAATTGGAGGTGTACCTGTGGATGTATTTCAAGGCCTACCTTCAATTCAGTGCCTCTTTGCTTGACATCATGGGAAAATCAAAAGAAAATCAGCCAAGACCTCAGAAAAATTATTGTAGACCTCCACAAGTCTGGTTCATCCTCGGAGCAATTTCCAAATGCCTGAAGGTACCATGTTTATCTGTACAAACAATAGTACGCAAGTATAAACACCATGGGACCACGCAGCCGTCATACCGCTCAGGAAGGAGACGCGTTCTGTCTCCTAGAGATGAACGTACTTTGGTGCGAAAAGTGCAAATCAATCCCAGAACAACAGCAAAGGACCTTGTGAAGATGCTGGAGGAAACAGGTACAAAAGTATCTATATCCACAGTAAAATGAGTCCTATATCGACATAACCTGAAAGCCGCTCAGCAAGGAAGAAGCCAAAACCGCCATAAAAAAGCCAGACTACAGTTTGCAACTGCACATGGGGAGAAAGATTGTACTTTTGGAGAAATGTCCTATGGTCTGATGAAACAAAAATAGAACTGTTTGGCCATAATGACCATCGTTATGTTTGGAGGAAAAAGTGGGAGGCTTGCAACCCAAAGAACACCATCCCAACCGTGAAGCACGGGGGTGGCAGCATCATGTTGTGGGTGCTTTGCTGCAGGAGAGCCTGGTGCACCTCACAAAATAGATGGCATCATGAGGTTGGAAAATTATGTGGATATATTGAAGCAACGTCTCAGGACATAGGTCAGGAAGTTAAAGCTTGGTTGCAAATGGGTCTTCCAAATGGACAATGACCCCAAGCATACTTCCAAAGTTGTGGCAAAATGGCTTAAGGACAACAAAGTCAAGGTATTGGAGTGGCCATCACGAAGCCCTGACCTCAATCCCATAGAACATTTGTGGGCAGAACTGAAAAGTGTGAGGAGCAAGGAGGCCTACAAACCTGACTCAGTTACACCAGCTCTGTCAGGAGAATGGGCCAAAATTCACCCAACTTATTGAGGGTAGCTTGTGGAACCTACCCGAAACATTTGACCCAAGTTAAACAATTTAAAGGCCATGCTACCAAATACTAATTGAGTGTATGTAAACTTCTGACCCACTGGGAATGTGATGAAAAATTAGAAGTTGAAATAAATCATTCTCTCTACTATTATCTGACATTCACATTCTCAAAATAAAGTGTTGATCCTAACTGACCTAAAACAGGGCATTTTTACTAGGATTAAATGTCAGGAATTGTGAAAAACTGAGTTTAAACGTATTTGGCTAAAGGTGTATGTAAACTTCCGACTTCAACTGTACATTACCGTACAGCCCTGAAGGATGTCTGAACAATGAACTTGAATGTGGATAAATATGGATCACTTCAAATTGATTTGTGTAAATTAAGGCAGATACAAATGAACAGTTCTTCAATACAATGCATTGTAGTTTAAGACAACTTTCAATGCTGTTTGTGATACAATTTTGTCATTTCAAATCAAATGAAATTTTATTCGTCACATGCACCGAATACCGTGAAATGTTGACTTACAAGCCCTTAACCAACAATGCAGTTCAATATTTYTAGGCCACACCACGTTATGTGTCTGGGCGTATTATTTACTGGTTATGCTATATAGCTATATGCTATATTTATTTGTTATATTTAATTGAACCTTTTTTAACTAGGCAAGTCAGTTAAGAAACAAATTCTTATTCATAATSACGGGCCAAAAGGCAAAAGCCTCCTGCAGAGAAGGGGGCTGGAATTAAAAATGAAAATGMAGGACAAAACACACATCACGACAAGAGAGACACCACAACACTACATAAAGAAAGACCTAAGACAACAACATAGCATGGCAGCAACACATGACAACACAGCAAGGCAGCAACACCACATGGCAGCAACACAGCATGGTAGGAACACAGCATGGTAGGAACACAGCATGGTAGGAACACAGCATGGTAGGAACACAACATGACAACAACATGGTAGGAACACAACATGGCAGCAGCACAAAACATGGTACCAACATTATTGAGCACAGACAATAGCACAAAGGGCAAGAAGGTAGAGACAACAATACACCAACATACCATCATTACCTAGATGGTAACAGTACCCACATCACGCGTATTGTAGTATATGTAGCTATATAGTTTAGGACTTGCCTTGTAACTGTAGGCACACATTTCTGTAGCCTTATAAAAGCTTGTGTGCCTGGTAGATACAACGTGAATCATTGGTAAATCATGTAGCGACTGACTGAGGAAGATTTGAGGTACAAGAGGTGTCCCAAGGGAGTGAACGCTAAGCTCCACCCCTGACAACATTATTCATGTTTAATATTAATATCAGATCCTACCTGGTGTCCTGGAGGTCGTTGCCCTCAGCACTCAGACTGCGGCCAGGTGTCGGGGGCTCCACCTTCACGCTGGACGTCTCACTATGCCAACCTGCAGGTGATGACATCATATCTTTGTCTGCCTGCTGCACTCGAGACAAGATGGCGTTTATCCTGTCCTCCGTCATCTCCTCGTCCTCCGAGCCTTCCTCCAGCGCCATCTCCTCCAACAGAGACTTTAACTTCTCCTCAGTCATCTCCCCCTCCRCTTTCTCTTCCCCTGGAGAACCAGACACACCACCCTCTCCCCACAYGGCAGGCCTAAAGCCCAGGYCCTCTGATGGGTCTCCTCTMGCTCCAGCCAGCCACTCATCCTCCCTGACCACCCCCTGAGGAAGATCAATCTGATGTATCAGCATCCCAACATCCTGCTCAGCCTCCTCTCTCACCCCTGCCTCCCTGTCATGGGGCTTGTATGAGGCCACTGACTCTCTGCTAACCCCTTGTGTCATCTTCAGTGGAGGTCACTTTAGGGCCCCCTCCTTCCCCGGCGCCCTCCCCGGCGCCCCGGGAGTCTAGAGGTCCAGAGGTGTCTTCCTCTACCACCATTGGGGTGTTGAGCATCGGGGGCGGGGCCTGGGTGCTGTGGTGGTCTGGGTGAGTGACAAGTCACATGGTCTAGTGGGCGTTCTAGAGGGGGAGTCTAGGCCAGCATCCTCGTCAAAGAAGTGGTCGCTGCTTAGCGGGGTGGGGGCTGAGAGATCAAACCTGTGGGGGTCTGAAGCTCCAGCTGGATGCTGCTGGAACCTGGATGAGATAACCACAACACAGTGGAGCTGAGATGGAGGGACACAACAACACGAAGACACTCAGCATGTACAGGAGGAAGGAGGATGGAGGAAGGAGGAAGGAGGATGGAGGAAGAGGAAGGAGGGACACAAACAACACGAAGACACTCAGCATGTACAGGAGGAAGGAGGATGGAGGAAGGAGGAAGGAGGAAAGAGGGACACAACAACACGAAGACACTCAGCATGTACAGGAGGATGGAGGAAGAGGATGGAGGGAAGGAAGAAGTGCTATTCATATAATACTGCCACCTGCAGAAAATCACTGCTTATACTCTTATAAGAGTCAGGCTGTTAGCGTTCAGCCTACAGGTAGCCGTTAGCTAGCAGCTCTTTACATGGCTCACAGCCTAGCAGGTAGCAGTAGCTAGCAGCTCTTTACATGGCTCACAGCCTAGCAGGTAGCAGGTGCCAGCAGTCTTTACATGGCTCACAGCCAGCAGGTAGCAGGTGCTAGCAGTTCTTTACATGGCTCACAGCCTAGCAGGTAGCAGGTGCTACAGTTCTTTACATGGCTCACAGCCTAGCAGGTAGCAGGTAGCTAGCAGCTCTTTACATGGCTCACAGCCTAGCAGGTAGCAGGTAGCTAGCACTCTTTACATGGCTCACAGCCTAGCAGGTAGCAGGTAGCTAGCAGCTCTTTACATGGCTCACAGCCTAGCAGGTAGCAGGTAGCTAGCAGCTCTTTACATGGCTCACAGCCTAGCAGGTAGCAGGTGCTAGCAGTTTTTACATGGCTCACAGCCTAGCAGGTAGCAGGTAGCTAGCAGCTCTTTGCATGGCTCATCTGCAAATGGCCTGTTGGCCTGGATATGACTGATAATGAGTTTAGTCAACAGATGATGTGATGTTAATCACGTGGATATGTAAGTTCAGAAGATGATCAGGACGACATATAGACCTGTACATACCTAATATATAGGGGGCGGGGCCTAAGGAGAGGGGTATGACAACAAGGAGCACAAGGGGACATGGTGAGGAAGAAGGGTAGCAGCAAGAAATTAGGAACTATTCAAAGATACTACTGTAAGGTCCTATGGACAGATGAAAAGACAAACAAAATGTTAGTCAGACAAGACTTGGTTGAAAGTGAATGAAAATTAGTGGATGAAAATTCAATGTGACTGTAACTTCTARGTTTATGTAGCTGCAGTTGAGGAAGAGRGCTACAGCCAGAGCCTAACGGCTAGCGTTGTTAGCTTCACATWAGCCTAGCATTGCTAGTTTAGCGTTGTTAGCTTCACATTAGCTTAGCATTGTTAGCTTAGCGTTGTTAGCCTAGTATTGCTCGGCTAGCATTGTTAGCCTAGCATTAGCCTAGCGTTGTTAGCCTAGTGTTATTAGCAGAACTACTAAGACTGAGGGAGCAGCCACACAAGGCTGTAGCAGAGCTGCCAACAGTCCAGTTAGGTACTGTATGTTAAGTCTGTTAACAGTACAGTATGTTGGCTGGTGGGTGAGAGCACAGCTGAGGGTGTCAGCAGGGAGGGAGGGGCAGGTAGCAGGTTAGCAGGGAGGGGTTAGGTGGTCTGGTTCAGCAGAGTTAGAAGCAAGATAACTGCAGGGTAGGAAGGCTCAGAGAAACCAGAGGTACTAACAGCCTAAGCAGCTCTAACAGCCCTATAACAAGCAGAGGTCCCTTAAAGCCACAGCCATGGTGTCAGAAACGTTAGCAGTACCACAACACACCACTATCTAACAGAACAGGAGAGGGTTAGTACCACAACACACCACAACAGACAGGAACCATTTGCCATATAAATTGATTAACATAATAATGTTTTCATGTACTTGACAATCAAATTGTGAATGAAATATATTTAGGTGATAAATGTGACAAATGTAGTGTGTTAAACATTACTGTATTTTTTCAAATCAGTATACACACACCATAACTATTATAGAACAAAATACCAACCAAAATCTTTAACCCATCTGAATGAAATAAACATTGCTCTCAGACATAAAATACAGTCACACATACAGTAGTAGAGTTGAAATGCCCACTGACAGGGTAACACACGGCAGTGTTTGAAAAGTATCAGTGTTATTGATTTCAGGGGGCATTATAATAAAATCAACATCTGATCTGTCATCATCATGTTCAGATTGTGTCTAGTTCGACTAGTTACCTGATTGGTCTACGTTCGACTAGTTAGCCTGATTGGCTCTACGTTCAACTCGTTTAGCCAGATTGGCTCTATGTTCGACTAGTTTAGCCTGATTGGCTCTACGTTCGACTCATTTAGCCAGATTGGCTCTACGTTCGACTCGTTTAGCCAGATTGGCTCTATGTCGACTAGTAGCCTGATTGGCTCTACGTTCGACTCATTTAGCCAGATGGCTCTATGTTCGACTAGTTTAGCCTGATTGGCTCTACGTTCGACTCATTTAGCCAGATTGGCTCTACGTTCGACTAGTTTAGCCAGATTGGCTCTACTGTCGACTAGTTTAGCCTGATTGGCTCTACGTTCGACTAGTTTAGCCTGATTGGCTCTCATGTTCGACTAGTTTAGCCTGATTGGCTCTATGTTCGACTATGTTAGCCAGATTGGCTCTATGTTCGACTAGTTTAGCCAGATTGGCTCTACGTTCGACTAGTTTAGCCTGATTGGCTCTACGTCGACTAGTTAGACTGGCTGGTTCGTGAGTGGAAGGGAGAGAGTATCTGTGAAGAAGGAGAGGCGAAAAGAGAACAAGTCAGCTAGATGGGGCTAAACTTTACCATCACACTGATCCAGGAAAACTGCTTAGCAGCAGCAAAACATCTTGTGCCTGAAATGTTACCATAGTCAAATATTGGCCCTTCCAGCAATGTCACAATATCCATCCGATTGATCTTTAGTCAGACCTCTGTAAGGGAATCCGCTAAAGTAAGACAGAAACAGACAACTGGTAATACACTACAGACAGCAATACACAACACATTAAAACATTTGAGTGACAGACCTGAGACAGTTCTGTGTAAGTAATGACCTGAGACAGCTTCTGTTAGATAATGACTGAGGACAGTTCTGTGTAGAGTAATGACCTGAGACAGTTCTGTGTAGAGTAATGACTGAGACAGTTCTGTGTAAGACTGAGACAGTTCTGTGTAGAGTAATGACCTGAGACATTCTGTGTAGAGTAGATGACCTGAGACAGTTCTGTGTAATGACTGAGACAGTTCTGTGTAATGACCTGAGACAGTTCTGTGTAGAGTAATGACCTGAGACAGTTCTGTAGTAATGACCTGAGACAGTTCGGTAGAGTAATGACCTGAGACAGTTCGTGTTAGAGTAATGACCTGAGACAGTCTGTGTAGAGTAATGACTGAGACAGTTCTGTGTAGAGTAATGACCTGAACAGTTCTGTGTAGAGTAATGACCTGAGACAGTTCTGTGTAGAGTAATGACCTGAGACAGTTCTGTGTAGATAATGACCTGAGACAGTCTGAGAGTAAGACCTGAACAGTTCTGTAGAGTAATGACCTGAGACAGTTCTGTGGTAATGACCTGAGACAGTTCTGTTGTAGAGTAATGACCTGAGACAGTTCTGTGTAGATAAACCTGAGACAGTTCTTGTAGAGTAATGACTGAGACAGTCTGTGTAGAGTAATGACCTGAGACATTCTTTGTAATGACCGAGACATTCTGTGTAATGCTGAACAGTTCTGTAGATAATGACTGAGACAGTTCTGTGTAATGACCTGAGACAGTTTTCGTGTAAGTAATGACCTGAGACAGTTCTGTTAGAGTAATGACCTGAGACAGTTCTGTGTAGATAATGACCTGAGACAGTTCTGTGTGAGTAATGACCTGAGAACAGTTCTGTGTAGAGTAATGACCTGAGACAGTTCTGTGTAGAGTAATGACCTAGACAGTTCTGGTAGGATGAGACATGTATGACCTGAGACAGTTCTGTGTAGAGTAATGACCTGAGACAGTTCTGTGTAATGACCTGAGACAGTTCTGTAGAGTAATGACCTGAGACAGTTCTGTGTAGAGTAATGACCTGAGACATTCTGTGCTAGAGTAATGACCTGGAGACAGTTCTGAGATTAGAGTAATGACCTGAGACAGTTCTGTGTAGAGTAATGACCTGAGACAGTTCTTTTAGAGTAATGACCTGAGACAGTTCTGTGTGAGTAATGACCTGAGACAGTTCTGGTAATGACCTGAGACAGTTCTGTTAGAGTAATGACCTGAGACATTCTGTGTAGTAGTAATGACCTGAGACAGTTCTGTGTAGAGTAATGACCTAGACATTCTGTGTAATGACCTGAGACAGTTCCTGTGTGAGAGTAATGACCTGAGACTTTCTGTGTAGTATATGACCTGAGACAGTTCTGTGAGAGTAATGACCTGAGACATTCTGTGTAGAGTAATGACCTGAGACAGTTCTGTGTAGAGTAATGACCTGAGACAGTCTGTGTTAGAGTAATGACCTGAGACAGTCTGTGTTAGAGTAAATGACCTGAGAAACAGTTCTGTGTAGATAATGACCTGAGACAGTTCTGGGTAGAAGAATGACCTAGGACAATCGTGTAGAGAATGACCTGAAGACAGTTCTGGGAGAGTAATGACCTGAAGCATCTGTAGTATAATGCCTGAGATTCTGTGTTAGAGTAATGACCTGAGACAGTCTGTGTAGAGTAATGACCTGAGACAGTTCGGTAGATATACCTAGAAGCGTTGAGAAACCTGAGACAGTTCTGTGTAGATAATGACGTTGAGACAGTTCTGTGTAGACCCGTATGTGTTACTGCTAACAGGATTTCATCTGTGGTCAGTAATGACTAGTTACAAGTCTTCAATTCAGGGAGGAAATGGGATACTTACTTGTGGCATTTTTTACCACTCTGCAACCCATTTCTTTAAAAGCCATAAACTCTGAGCGGTCAGAAGAGTGGGGTTATCCACGCGGATTGATTGATCTCATCTACAGAGAAACCATTTCCTGGCAAGCTCTGAAACAGAAAAACATTAAATATGGATTAGAACTCTCCTCTCCTCCTCCTCTCCTCTCCTCTCCTCTCCCTCCTCTCCCTCCTCTCCTCTCTCATCTCCTCTCCTGCTCTTCATTTCCTTGCTTCCTTTCCTTTCCTCCCCTCCCCAGACAGACATGTACATAATGCTGCAGTGCAGCGGGAGGGACTCTCCCCAGACAGACATGTACGTAATGCCGCAGTGGGCGGGCGGGGAGTGCAGGCGGGATGGGAGCTGGGCACACTGCCACTCCCTTTCCCTCCTGATAATAATGTCAGTAACCTCCAGATGGAACAGACACACAGATGAAGTCCTACCCAGCTCAGTCATCAACAGAACAGTATGCGTCACAATCTGAAATCTCATCTAATGATGATTCTAGTCGTCTCCAGTCTGTGTGTAATGGTGTGTGTGGCTGGTACGTTATGTCACTGCAGTAGAAGAGAGACTGCCATTCTACTGCTGTCCTCCAGGGAGCCATGCACTGTGTTCTTACCAGTCCAGCTCAGACCCAGGTGATCTGCCACTATGGCCATCCGCAGGTCAGTCTCTCCACAGGGCTCTGAGGCCTGGTGGGGGTGGGGGGGGGGCAGACAGCACCATGTTATCATCTCATCATGTGTATTTAAGATAACCAGAATAACCTTTTTCTGGCCAGATTCTCCTCATCAATTCAGAGGTCTCTGGATAGTAAGATCATAGTAAACGCTCTCCATGTTGGAGTACTTGGCTGCACCTTTCCAAATAAGAAGCCAGATAGTAACAGGTAGAATTGTGAGGATCCAATGGCAAGACAAAGGCACATTGACAGTTCCAGGAGAAGACTAGTATTTGTTGTTGAGTGGGTGTTAGGTATGTAACCAGCCAGTCTAKCAGGCAATCAAACCATCACAGAAACAAAACCACCCCAATTCCCATGTCACTAGCTCTATAGTGTGGAGCTTGGTGTTCAAGGCCAAACGTGTGTCAGAGTGAAATGAAAGTAGACATGCCAGTAACCTGTGTGTCTGTGTACGCTGGAGGAGACTGGAGCACGCTCACCTGTCTGATACTGCTACTATACTGATACAGACTCAGCTCTACACGGGCCAGAGACTAGTCGTCTGTACCGTGCTCTGGTCACTATCATGCTGCAGCACCTGGCTCCTAAGTCTGGTTGGACAGTTAATACAGCTCCTAAGTCTGGTTGGACAGTTAAGAAAGTCCCTTTGACTCGTTGGACAGGACACAGAAATGACAACGACAGAATGACAGCTACAGTTAAGTCACATCACAGCCAATCACAACGGCTCATGCACTAAAGATCAACAAGTGTAAAGTTTTACAAACTAGGCTTGGTCTCCATGACGGGGGCCATGTTGGACCCTGCAACCTGACTGCATTCCTTCTCCTGTCCTGCAGCCGGCCTACAGCTCCTCCTCTCTTCCTTCCATCTCCTTCTCCTCTTCTCTCTGCCGGCCTGCTCAACCTCTGCTCTCACGTCTCTACAAGACCTGGATGTAGTAGTGGACCAGGATGTAGTAGTGGACCTGGATGTAGTAGTAAATCTGGATGTAGTAGTGGACCTGGATGTAGTATTGGACCTGGATGTAGTAGTGGACCTGGATYMAGTAGTGGACCTGGATGTAGTAGTAAATCTGGATGTAGTATTGGACCTGGATGTAGTAGTGGACCTGGATGTAGTATTGGACCTGGATGTAGTAGTGGACCTGGATGTAGTATTGGACCTGGATGTAGTAGTGGACCTGGATGTAGTAGTGGACCTGGATGTAGTAGTGGACCTGGATGTAGTAGTGGACCTGGATGTAGTAGTGGAC
>NW_019949173.1:0-10594 GCF_002910315.2 Salvelinus sp. IW2-2015 | reverse complement strand
GTTGTTACACCTGACCTGTGTTATCTGATCTGCTGCTAGAGCTACACTGAACCGTGATTGTTAGCTGATCTGCTGCGGAGAGGCCTAGACACCTGGCGCCTGGTTGTTATCTGATTCTGTGCTAGAGGCTCCAACCTGACTGTTGTTATTTCTGATTGCTGCTATGAGCTCCACCTGACCTGTTGTTATTCTGATCTGCTGCTAGAGGGGCTTCCACCTGACCTTGTCTGTTATTCTGACTCTGCTGCCTAGAGGCACACTGACCTGTTGTTATTCTGATCTGCCTGCTTAGAGGCTCCACCTGACCTGTTGTTGATCTGATTCTGCCTGCTTAGAGGCTTCCACCTGACCTGTTGTTATCGATCTGCTGCTTAGAGGCTCCACCTGACCTGTTGTTATCTGATCTGCTGACTAGAGACTACACCTGACCTGTTGTCTATCTGATCTGCTTGCTAGAGGCTACACCTGACCTGTTGTTATCTTGATCTGCTGCTACGAGGTACACCTGGACCTGTGTATGCTGAATCTGCTGCTTAGAGGTACACCTGCCTGCTGTTATCTGAATCTGCTGCTAGAGAGGCTACCCTTGAACCTGTTTGTTATCTGCATCTGCTGCTAGAGGCTAACCTGACCTGATTGTTATCTGATCTGCTGCTAGAGGTTTACACCTGGCCTGTCTTGTTTATCTGATCTGCTTGCCTAGAGGCTACACCTGACCTGTTTGTTATTCTGATTGCTGCTAGAGGCTGACACTCTGACCTGTTGTTATCTGATCTGCTGCTAGAGGTTACACCTGCCTGCGGTTATCTTGATCTTGCTGCGGTAGAGGTTACACCTGGACCTGTTGTGTATTCTGAAATCTGCTGCTAGAGGCTTACACCTGGTGTTGTTATCTTGATCTGCTGCTAGAGGTTACCACCTGCCTGTTGTTATCTGATCTTGCTTGCTAGAGGGCTACAACCTGGCTTGTTGTTATCTGATCTGCTGCTAGAGGTTACACCTGACCTGTTTTATCTGATCTGCTTGCTAGAGGCTACACCTGGCTGGTTGTTATTCTTGATCTGCTTGCTACGAGGTTACACCTGACCTGTGTTATCTTTGATCTGCTGCTAAGAGGCACCACCTGACCTGTTGGTTATCTGATCTGCTGCTAGAGGCTACACCTGACCTGTGTTATCTGAATCGCTGCTAGAGGCCGTCCACCTGTACCTGTTTTATCTGTTCTGCTGCTAGAGCTCCACCTGACCCTGTTGTTATCTTGATCTGCGTTGCTAGAGCTCCACCTGACCTGTTTGTTTATCTGATCTTTGTGCTAGGGCTAACACCTGACCTGTTCGTTATCTGATCTCTGCAGAGGGCTCCACCTGACCTGTTGTTATCTGATCTGCTGCTAGAGGCTCCACCTGACCTTGTTGTTATCTGATCTGCTTGCTAGAGGCTCACCTGACCTGTTGTTTATCTGATCTTTGGCTGCTAGAGGCTACACCTGACCTTTTGTTACTGATCTGCTGCTAAGGCTCACCTGACCTGTTGTTTATTCTGGATCCTGCTGCTACGAGGCTACCTACCTGACCTGTTTGTTATCTGATCTGCTGCTAGAGGGCTCCACCTGACCTGTTGTATCTGATCTGCTGCTAGAGGCTCCACCTGACCTGTATGTTATTTGTCTGCTGTAGAGGTCTCCACCTGACCTGTTGTTATCTGATCTGCTGCTAAGAGGCTTTACACCTGACCTGTTGTTATTGACTCTGCCTGCTAGAGGCTCCCACCTGACCGTGTTGTTATTCTGATCTTGCTGCTAGAGGCTCCCACCTGACCTGTTGTTATCTGATCTGCTTGCTAGAGGCTCCCACCTGACCCTTGTTGTTATCGGATCTGCTGTCTAGAGGCTTCCACCTGACCTTGTGTTTATCTGAATCTTGCTGCTAGAGGCTCCACCTGACCTGTTGTTATCTGATCTGCTGCTAGAAGCTCCACCTGACCTGTTGTTATCTGATCTTGCTGCTAGAGGCTCCCACCTGACCTGTTTGTTATCTGATTCTGCTGCTTAGAGGGAGGGGGAGGGGGACTCCAACCTGAACCTGTTTGTTATCTGATCTTGCTGCTAGAGCGTCCACCGACCTGTTGTTATCTTTTGATCTGCTGCTTAGAGGCTCCACTGACCGGTTGTTATCTGATCTGCTGCTAGAGGCCTCCAACACTGACCCTGTTGTTATCTGATCTGCCTGCTAGAGGCTCCACGACTGTTGTTATCTTGATCTGCTTGCTAGAGGCGTCCACCTGACCTGTTGTTATCTGATCTGCTGCTAGAGGCTCCACCTGACCTGGTGTTATTCTGATCTTGGCTGCTAGAGCTCCACCTGACCTGTTGTTATCTGATCTGCTGCGTAGAGGCTCCACCTGGACCTGCCTGTTTTTATTTTTATTTTCATTTTTTTTTTTGGGGGGTTGGATCAGCTTAAATCTTGCGGAAGAAGTTGCTTCCAATGGTAATTGTCTGGCATTTCATTTTCCCAATCCCCATATTTTTTGGGGTAAATATATATATCCATTACACGCATGCATTACATATACACATATATTACATACACATACCCTATATAGACATACATTACTTGTTTTAAAGAATATACCTATTTATTAATTCCCCGCACCTACCACCGATCCCCCAATTGGAGTAAACTAATAAACTACTATCTGATCTGCTGCTAGAGTTTACCACTGACCTGTTGTTATCTTGATCTGCTGCTAAGGGCTACACCTGACCTGTTGTTATCTGATCTGCTGCTAGGATAGCTTGCCTCCCAACCCTGTTCCCCTCTAGTCTGCTGAAGGCTTGCTGAGGCTGCCTCCACCCTGTTGCTCCTCCAGGTCTCACCTGAGGCTTTTGCCTCCACCCTGTTCTCCCTCCAGCATGCTGAAGCTGCCTCCTCCTGTTTCTCCTCAGTCTGCTGAGGCGCCTCCACCCTGTTCTTCCTCCCAGTATTTGCTGAAGGCTGGCCTCCACCCTGTTTTCTTCATCCAGTCTCCTGCAATGGCTGCCTCCACCCTGTCTATCCCAGTCTCCTGAAAGCCTGCCTCCACCACTGCTTTTTCGGTGGAGGCAGCATTGTTATGCTCTTGATGCCCAGGGGTCTGGTGTGTGCTCTGAATGGTTACTGCCAGGGTCTGGTGTGGTGCTCCCCGAATGGGTACTTGCCAGGTCTGGACTGTGATGTCGAATGGTACTGCCAGGTCTGGTGTGGTGGCCTCCGGAATGGTACTGCCAGGGTCTTGGTGTGGTGCTGCTGAATGGTACTGGCCAGGTCTTGGTTGTGATGCTCCGGAATTGGTACTGCCAGGGTTCTGTGTGTGTGCTCTGATTGGATACTGCCAGGTCTGGTGTTGATGCTCCGAACTGGTAACTGACCAGGTCTTGTGTGGTGCTCTGAATGGTACTGCCAGGGTCTGGTGTGGTGCTCTGAATGGCTTACTGCCAGGTCTTGGTGTGGTGCTTCTGAATGGTACTGCCAGGGGCTGGTGTTGTTGGTGCTACTGAATGGTACTGCCAGGGTCTGTGTGGTGCTCTGAAATGGTACTGGCCAGGGCTGTGTGGTGCTCTGAATGGTACTGCCAGGGGCTGGGTTGGTGCTCGAATCGTACTTGCCAGGACAGTTGGGTCTGAAAGATAGTCAGGCTTGATATTCTGGAGGGGCCTCTACCCAGTTCAGGGGCTAAGTTCTTAACAGGGGGACACTCATGTTAGAGGACTTTACGCAGTCAGGGGTAGTCTTAACAGGGCCTCATTAGAGGCCTCTACCCAGTTCAGGGGGCTGATCTAACAGGGGCTTCATAGGGGCCTCTACCCAGTCGGGGCTGGTCTAAGGGGCCTCATTAGGCCTCTTACCCAGTCAGGGGCTGATCAACAGGCGGCTTCTATAGGGGCCTCTACCCAGTTTCAGGGGCTGGTCTAACAGGGGCCTTCATTTAGAGGCCTTTACCGTAGTTCTGTGACATGATTACACCTGACCTTCTGACCTAGTCCCTTACGCCCCCTGACAACCCTTCCAGAGTTATGTCACCCAATCTGCAAAAACTTGCAGTCTTTCCTGCAACAATTATCCCGCTTGCTTCATGTCAATCGCACCCACTGCGGAGTCATTCTGCAAACATTCTTCCCCTTCATGGAAGGGGAATGGTTTGGCTCGCTTAGTTGGCGTGGTTTGCTATCACTCGGTCGGGGGTTCTGGCAGGGGTTCGTGTCTGGTTCGTTGGCCTGTGACCTGTCGTTCTGCTGCCAGCCCAAAACGGCTTCGGCTTCGTGTCTTTGATGCGTCAACCACTTCATTGTCTCCTCCGTATACTGGACCAGGGGAAAAAACCACAAGGGTCAAATCCAGCCCTTTAGTAGGCAACAGTTTTAAACGGAGAGTCAAACGCCTTCCTCCTAGCTTTGTAACTAAAGTACTATCAGAAAAGCCATCGTTGTCCTTCTGGTCCTGAGAGCTGGCCCCATCTGTTTTTGATGTCAACTGGATCACTGTTATCTTGAGCCTTTTTGCATTCCTCCTCCGGGTGTTTTTTCCTCTTTCAATGGCCTCTAGTTTGGTTCTTACTGAAGGAGCGGTTCGCCAGGACCGGACACGCTGTCTTGAGGTCCACACGTCCTTCCTGCTGTCCGGCAGGCTGCAAGGGTTTAGTGTCCCATCGTCACACAGACCATCATCCTCATCCTTGCATGTCATTACCCATCCAGGGACGTCGATCTCAGTAGTCTGTTCAGTGTCATGAAGAGAACTCTGCCGTCGTGGCGAAAATAGAACAGTCTGTATGGACGGGGGTCCGTTTCCATTCTGTTCAGAGTCGTACTCCTCTGTTTTACCAGCTTCACAAGTTATCCATTAGTTCTGTTCGTTCCTGTGCTCTTTGTTGTTTTCCTGTTTTGATCCTGTTTTGGGATTTGGACCCATTCTGGATCTCCTGTTCCTGCTCTTCTTCTGAGATCTTAAAGGTGTATTTCTTAAAGGAGATGGGCTGGAAGACGGACTCATCGTCACTAGAGTCACTGTCGTCAGCCCCGGGGGGGACCGGGGAGGGGGGCTGGACTCTGATGATGGGCTCCGTGAGGAGGTGTTTATCATGCTCTTCCTGGAGGTTGACCTCCATCATCTCCGCCTCAGAGGAACCACATGATCCCGTCTTCTTCTTCTTCTCAGGGCTGGACTGCTCAGAGTCCAGGGGAGGCGGAGGAGGGAACTGGATGTATGCTACTCCTTTGTCTTTAGGTGTCTGTCCGGCCTGGTGGTTTCCATTCTTAAGGTCAGCTGCTGTGACATTAGGTGTCTCTGGTCTGAAGTCCTTGAAGGAAAATACCTGGCCCTGCTCCTCCTCTGAGGAGTCCTCAGAGACCTCTGGGATAGGGCTAGGCTGGAAGGGAGTGAAGCCCAGGATGGAGTCTGGTGTTCTGGAGGTGAGGTCATAGCTGATCTCCTCTGAGCTAGGGGTCTCCGGGGTGAGGGGACTCTTCCCTGAGCTGTCTATGAAAGATACCTGCTCTAGCGTGTCATCGTCAGGACTGGCCTGAGGCGAAGAGGGCTGTTTCTGTTTGTACAGTACTCCTCCTCTGCCCTCTCTCTCTCCCTGCCTACCCACCTGGACACTCACATAGACAGGTAATGTTTTGATGCCTTTGAAGTTTTCTCTGGTGGTGGTTTTCTCTGGTGCTAATCTCTCTTGTATTTCTCTTGTGCAAGTGTCACGCACATTGTTCAAGTTAGAATCTTTTGGTGCATTATCTAATATTTCAAGAGATGTGTCTGTTAGTTCTTCTGTCTTTGTAGGGCTTGTTACTGGGCTGACCTGCATTCTGTTCTTATTTAGTATGGGGATTTGGGATGTCTTTTCAGATGGCTTAGTTACTGTGTCTTGTTTTGCTTTCTCTGACTGGTCGCTGTCTGAGTGACTAGACACAGACCTGACTGGGATCTGGGACTCTGTCTTTCTTCTAAGATTCTTGTTTTGTGCATCCCCATGGTCTTTAGACACAGGCTCAGAATGAGCAACCCTATTGGTTGTGGGACTTGATGCAACATGTTTGGAAGGAGAATCCCTCATAGAAACGTGTTCTTTTTCAACTTCCCCACCGTTCTCCTTGGGTGTGTCATGTGTAGGACTATGTGATGGRGGGCCCTTTACACCCTTACTGATCCCAATGGCCTGACTCTCCTGGCTCAATGGGCTTGTTTTCTCMGATTCTTTATCAGTCTGACCTGTTAGGTGTTTTTGGGCTGTGGTGTATGGRAGGTTCTTATTAGTCAGTTTGTCTCCTGATTGTTTTGGGGCAGCTGATGAGACAACTGACTTACTGCTATTGGAGGCAGGTCCTTTGAGTTTCTCTGGAATCTTTTTAAAAGGACTTCCTTCCTCTGTGGCCTCAGACCCTTTAGTTGTCTTTCCTCCAGTGAACAGTTGATTGACTGGCAGCTTGTTCTCCTGCAGCCTGCTGACTGGGGGTGTGGACTGTACTAGCTGAGGACTACTSTTATCTTGGTTCTGAGCCTCTGATTCAAACTTCATCCTAACAGAGCTCACTCTAGAGAAGGAGGCTTTAACCTCGGTTGGCTCAGACCGTTCCTCCGCCTTTGTCTGCTGTTTGGATGTATCCTCACTGAAGCGGGAGAGAACAGCTCTCTCTGGACTGTTGGGTAGACTAGAGGTCTTCCTCTCAGTCGTACTACTGAACAGTTTGTTCCCCCTTCCCTTGCCCCACTCCTCCCCCTATCTGCCCTGGCTTTCTGCTGTGTTTTCTCTGGGCTATTACAGGTGGAGCTGGGCCCAGACCTGGTCTCCCTGGGGTCTCTCTTTGGAGGCTTTTTCTCCGGGGATTGCAGCTCGTCGTTCAGTTTCTCAGTTTTGTCACGGAAAAACTGAGAGACCTCCTTAGTTTCTCCTCAGCTTCCTTGACAGTTTGATCCACGCGGTCCTCGTAGATGAGCTTCTCTCTGTTCCTGTCCAGCTTGTCCTCAGTGAAACGCATCCACACTGCATGTTTTGGGCTGCCTGGCTCTGTGGTGTAATGCAACACTGTCACTTTGTCAAACTTGTCATCCTTATGAGAACATTTACCTGACTTAGAGGATGTATCCTTTGATGACTTGAAAGTGAACTCTCTCCTGGGCAGGGCCTCTTCTCACCGTAATCGCTCTCTGCCCCATGCGACTCTGAGGTCATTTGGTGTGTTTGGTCAGCCATAGAGTCCTCTGTATCAGAAGTGGATAATGTCTAGCTTCTCAGAATGGAGCATCTTCTCAGCGAACCTGTAAGACTCTCCCCTGAGTTCAGAGAGTTCGTCATCGTGATACTCTACAGAGTGCTGGCTGAGCAGTTTGAGAGCTTTGTAGGAGTCATCGGCCATGAGCTGAGCGGAGCTRGGCCGGCTGTCATTGGCAGTAAGCTCCTCCCCTTCCTGCTGCGCCTCGTCGTAATCAGGCAGTTCTTGGATTCTGTCTCCTTTATAGAAATAAGAGTCTGGAATCTTCTTGGTCTCCCTGATAATCACCTCAGTTGGTTGGAATGTGTTTCCCTCTTTTTCTATGTGAACCTCCATTATTCTTTTGGCTTTAGTGTCATTATCAATGAACCTGGGGGTGAGTTCATCCCCTTTGACAGAGTCCTGGCCAGCCTTGTGCTCAAACAGTCCAGCTAGTTCTTTGGAGGGGTCCCTTCCGGACTGGAATGCTTTCATGATGTCTCTGACTGACATGGTCTCCTCGATCCTCTCTGAGCCGTCTTTCAGCTGCGGCTTGTGGTAAACCATGCGCGTSGTGGTGGTGATGTGKGTCTCCTCTTTGAGCCTCATGGTCTTGCTAACGACAGAGTCAGAGTCGTCAGACACTTTGATCTGGAATGATTTKACTTTGTCTTTGATGGAGGCGGCGGAGGCCTCTGGTTCAATGCAGGCCGGCGATGCTGAGGCCGCCTCCTCCATCTGCACCTCACAGGGTTCGTCTGGGTGCTCGTAGCTCCTGATATGGACCACCTCGGTCCTAGTCTCGGTGATGCAGGGGGGGATGGGGTCAGTGAAGGGGGGTTTGGRCCCGGTGCTCTCTGCACTTTGGGGGGCTGAAGGAGTCTTTTCACTCCTGGTTTCAAAGCCGCTGTCTGACAGAGGGCTCTTATCCAGCTCATGAGATAAGTCCTCTGGTGACTCCAATATGGCGTCAGGTCCATAATATGACTCTGCTAGTTTACATAAGTCTTTCTCAGAGGCAGAGGTACGCATGCCTGGRGGAGGCATCTTGAGTTTTTTTAGTTTCTGTTTGTCCTCCCCTTCCCTTTTTGCCTCCTCATATCTGCTCTTCATCTCGGCCATCTTAGAAAGAGAACTAGCACCTATCTCATTGGCCAGGTAGTCAACAACCTTGGCTAAATTCAACTCTTTACTGGGCATAGACTGGGGCCTAAAGGAGAGTGTGTTAGCGTCAAACGGAGGGTGAAAGAATTCCTTAGCACTTTGCTGGGCTTCCTCTAACTCATCTTTAGAGAACTCCTCCCACTCCTCCTCGGAGGCCTTCCCTCTACAGGCTTGACTATCACTCACCACGTCCTTGGTCAGTATCTCACTGACTTTAACTAGATCCTCCTTCACTTTCTCTACTATGGTGAAGGGCTCCTCATCCTCCATCTTAGGCTCTTTAGGGGTCTGAGACTGAACGTTCCTGGCTGTTCTGGGGTCAGTCTGCAAGATGGCCGTCATCCTGATCAGGTCCTCCTTCATATCGGCCACGTCTTTCAGGATGTCCTGATTGGAGGATAGGGAGGAGGGTGGGGTTAGAGTGAGCCCTGGAGGGGTGATGTAAGGAGGGGACTTCACTGCCGTCTTTGACCTGCGAGAGTCTGCAGGCGACATCTTCAGCGACCCAGGCCCTTTTTTYATTTGGGACTCGTTCGCAACACTGAGAAAAGAGTATACAGGTACMGTCATTGTATTGGATGTTGCTGAGGTGGTGGAAGAGGTKTGASACCTCATATTGGATGTTGCTGAGGTGGTGGAAGAGGTTTGAGACCTCGTAGAGCCGTAGACTGAAGTTGAGGTGTTAGATCTACGTGAGGACACTGATTTGAGTGTTCCGTACCCTGAAGAGTTAAATGTCCTTTCAGCCTCATTCATTTATAGCTGCACTGACACTGGAAGTGCGGCGTGAGTGGTGGTCTGTATCCTCTCCTGCAGACTGCTAGACCTATCTGAGAGCAAACAGGAGCAGGGGGAGGAGGGAGACGGGGAGGAGGACTGAGAAGAAGAGGGTACTTCATGGGAGAAACTAATCCATCACCATAGCAGAGGCTGAGGAGTGGGCTGGTGAGGACAGAGAGGGAGGGGCTTCCCCTTAGAGGCTTCTGAGGAGTGGCTGGTGAGGACAGAGAGGGGAGGGGTCCCCTTAGACGTAGCTGAAGTAATGGACAGACCAGCGATGGTTCTGACAGGGAGGAGGTTGAGGAGGACAGGCCAGCGATGGTTCTGACAGGGGAGGAGGTTGAGGAGGACAGGCCAGCGATGGTTCTGACAGGGGAGGAGGTTGAGGAGGACAGGCCAGCGATGGTTCTGACAGGGAGGGAGAGAGGACAGAGGAAGCCAGCGATGGTTCTGACAGGGGAGGAGGATGAGGAGGACAGACCAGCGATGGTTCTGACAGGGGAGGAGGATGAAGACGACAGGACTGATTTGAAGGGTAAATTAGAGGCTGGGGTGGTCCTGGAAGAAAATGGGGTGGATAGTCCTTTAATGAAGACAGGATCTGCTCCAGGTTTAGAGGAAGAGGACACCAGACTGGCAGAGACCTGGACCGGGTACTGGGCCTGCTGTACAACAGTCTTAATAGGGGAGGTCATAGTTCTATAGGATCTGACAGGTAAAGAAGCTATGTCGCCAGAGGACTTGACTGAATGTGACGGTGAGGCTCCGAGGGTGGATTTGATTGGCGAGGCGGAGGAGAGCAACCAGGCAGACTTTAGTGCGATGCAGATGGTGTGTCGGACGGTGAGCCGGAGAGGGAGCCCAGTCCACACCTTGCTTGGACAGTGTTGGGAAGAGGCGCCCGACCATGCCTGGTAAGATCTTGTTGAAAAGACAGGTTGTGAGTGGAACCAGCAGGCAGCGTTCTTCCTGTGCTTCGCTCAACTGTCTCTTTAAATAAGCAAAATGAAATCCAACAGAAAATGGTTGAAAAAACAGAGAGACCAGAGGGGAAAACACGTGTCAGTGGACGCTTCTATTATCAAGGGAGAAGAACAATACTTTGATGAAGAGTTGAAATGGGAATGATGGAGCCGTACAGGAAATCTGATTCACTGTGATCCATGGTTACGACAACGTTACACAGCAAGATGGAAAAGAAGCCCAGTGAAGCACATACAGCAAAACAACCACTGAGACCATAACAACTAAACATAACCATGACAACAAGACATAAACACGACAACAAGACATAAAATGACAACAAGACAAACATGACAACAAGACATAACATGACAACAAGACATAAACATGACAACAAGACAATAAACATGACAACAAGACATAAACATGACAACAAGGCAAAACATGACGACAAGACAA
>NW_019949172.1:0-12075 GCF_002910315.2 Salvelinus sp. IW2-2015 | reverse complement strand
AAACAACTGTATTTTCCCTGTCCCACAACTGATTTCCACTTCCAAACGTATATTCCCTGTTACCACAACTGTATTTTCCCCCTGTACACAACTGTTTTTCACCTGTATCACAACTTACCTTTTCCTGTAACAAACTGTATTTTCCCCTGTCCACAACTGTATTTTCCCCGTACCACAACTGTATTCTTCCCTGTCCCCCAAACGTATTTTCCCCTGTCACACAACTGTATTTCCCTGTCCACAACTGTATTTCCCTGTCCACAACTGTATTTTCCCCGACACAACTGTATTTTCCCTCTACGTCACAACTTATTTCCCTGTACCAACTGTATTTTCCCCTGTCCACAACTGTATTTTCCTGTCCACAAACTGTATTTTCTCCATGTAACACAACGCTAGTAAACTGCTGCGCAACCTAAGTAGTTGTTAGTGTGTAATGAATTCATGAATGATTTCCGTCAGTAGGACATGCACACAAACAGTGTCATTATGCCAGCCAGAGTAGTAATAACACATACACAGGCTGGGTCCTGGTCAAAAGTAATGCACTATGTAGGGAATAGGGTGCCATTTCAAATCAAATCAAACTTTATTGTCACATGCGCAAATACAACAAGTTGTAGACCTTACCGTGAAATGCTGACTTACAAGCCCTTAACCAACAGTGCAGTTCAAGAAAAGTTAAGAAATATTTACCAATAAACTCAAGTAAAAAATTATAAAAAGTAAACACAATAACATAACAATTACGAGGCTATATACAGGAGGGTCACCGGTACCGAGTCAGTGTGTGCGGGGTACAGGCTAGTTGAGGTAATTTGTACATGTAGGTAGGGGTGAAGTGACTGTGCATAGACAATAAACAGCGAGTAGCAGCAGTGCTACAAAACAAATGGAGGGTTGGGGGGGGTCAATGTAAATAGTCCGGTGGCCATTATGATTAAGTTCGAGCAGTCTTATGGCTTGGGGTAGAGCTTTTGATCCTAGACTTGGCGCTCCGGTACCGCTGTGCTGTGTGGTGCAGAGAAAAAGTCTATGACTTGGGTGACTGGAGTCTCTGACAATTTTATGGGCTTTCCTCTGACACTGCCTAGTATATAGGTATATGCCGCCTGCTATAGACACCCTCTGCCCCCAGCTGTGCTCTTGGACACTATATGTGAACTGATTGCCCCCCATTTATCTTCAGAGCTCGTGCTGCTAGCGACCTAAATTTTAACATGCTAACACCCCAGCCACCTCTACAATCTAAGCTTGATGCCCTCAATCTCACACAAATTATCAATGAACCTACCAGGTACCACCCCAATTCCGTAAACACGGGTACCCTCATAGATATCATCCTAACAAACTTGCCCTCCAAATACACCTCTGCTGTTTTCAACCAAGATCTCAGCGATCACTGCCTCATTGCTGCATCCTAATTGGTCAGCGGTCAAACGACCTCCACTCATCACTGTCAAACGCTCCCTGAAACACTTCAGCGAGCAGCCTTTCTAATCGACCTGGCCGAGGTATCCTGGAAGGATATTGATCTATCCCGTCAGTAGAGGATGCCTGAACATTTTTAAAATGCTCCTCACCATCTTGAATAAGCATGCCCATTCAAGAAATTTAGAACCAGGAACAGATATAGCCCTTGTTCTCTCCTGACCTGACTGCCTTAACCAACAGAAAAACATCCTATGGCGTTCTGCATTAGCATCGAACAGCCCCCGTGATATGCAACTTTTCAGGGAAGCTAGAAACCAGTATACACAGGCAGTTAGAAAAGCCAAGGCTAGCTTTTTCAAGCAGAAATTTTCTTCTGCAACACAAATTCAAAAAAGTTCTGGACACTGTAAAGTCCATGGAGAATAAGAACACCTCCTCCCAGCTTCCAACTGCTCTGAAGATAGGAAACACTGTCACCACCGACAAATCCACTATAATTGAGAATTTCAATAAGCATTTTTCTACGGCTGGCCATGCTTCTCACCTGGCTCCCCCTACCCCGGACAACAGACTTGCCCTCCCTCTGCTACTCGCCCAGCCTTCCCCATTTCTCTTTCTCCCAAATACAGTCAGCTTGATGTTCTAAAGAGCTGCAAAATCTGGACCCTTACAAATCAGCCGGGCTAGATAATCTGGACCCTTCTTTCTAAAACTATCTGCTGAATGGTTGCCACCCCTATTACTAGCCTTCAACCTCTCTTTCGTGTCGTCTGAGATTCCAAAGATTGGAAAGCAGCTGCGGTTATCCCTCCTCTCAAAGGGGGGACACCTCTTGACCCTACACTACAGACCTATATCTCATCCTACCCTGCCTTCTAAGGTCTTCGAAAGCCAAGTCAACAAACAGATTACCGACCATTTCGAATCCCACCATACCTTCTCCGCTATGCAATCTGGTTTCAGAGCTGGTCATGGTGCACCTCAGCCACGCTCAAGGTCATAAACGATATCTTAACCGCCCATCGATAGGAAACAATACTGTGCAGCCGTATTCATTGACCTGGCAAGGCTTTTGACTCTGTCAATCACCACACTCCCCATCGCAGACTCGACAGCCTTGGTTTCTCTTAATGATTGCCTCGCCTGGTTCACCAACTACTTCCTCTGATCGAGTTCAGTGTGTCAAATATCGGAGGGTCTGTTGCCGGGCTCTGGCAGTCTCCATGGGGTCCACAGGGTTCAATTCTTGACCAACTCTCTCTCTGTATACATCAATGATGTCCTCTGCTGCTGGTGATTTCTCTGATCCACCTCTACGCAGACGACACTATTCTGTATACTTCTGGCCCTTCTTTTGACACTGTGGTTAACAACCCTCCAGGCGAGCTTCAATGCATACAACCTCCCTTCCGTGGCCTCAAATTGCTCTTAAATACAAGTAAAACTAAATGCATCGCTCTCAACCGATCGCTGCCTGCACCTGCCCCCTGTCCAACATCACTACTCTGGACGGCTTCTGACTTAGAAAATGTGGACAACTACAAATACCTAGGTGTCTGGTTAGACTGTAAACTCTCCTT
Source organism: Salvelinus sp. IW2-2015 (assembly GCF_002910315.2). NCBI lineage: Eukaryota > Metazoa > Chordata > Actinopteri > Salmoniformes > Salmonidae > Salvelinus > Salvelinus sp. IW2-2015. The sequence continues at coordinate 9,061 of NW_019949172.1, read as the reverse complement.
ACCAGACTCACATCAAACATCTCCAATCCAAAGTTAATCTAGAATGGCTTCCTATTCCGCAACAAAAGATCCTTCACTCATGCTGCCAAACATACCCTTGTAAAACTGACCATCCTACCAATCCTCGACTTCGTGATGTAATTTACAAAATAGCCCCAAAAACCTACTCAATAATATTGGATGCAGTCTACACAGTGCCATCCGTTTTGTCACCAAAGCCCATATACTACCCACCACTGCGACCTGTACACTCTCGTTGGCTGGCCCTCGCTTCATACTCGTCGCCAACCCACTTGGCCCGGTCATCTACAAGACCCTGCTAGTAAAGTCCCCCTTAATCTCAGCTCGCTGGTCACCATAGACAACACCTACCTGTAGCACGCGCTCCAGCAGGTTTATCTCTCTGGTCACCCCCAAAACCAATTCTTCCTTGGCCGCCTCTCCTTCCAGTTCTCTGCTCAATGACTGGAACGAACTACAAAAATCTCTGAAACTGGAAACACTTATCTCCCACTACTGTAAGCACCAGACAGGGGAAAATACAGTTGTGTACAAGGGAAAATACAGTTGTGTACAGGGGAAAATACAGTTGTGGACAGGGGAAAATACAGTTGTGGACAGGGGAAAATACAGTTGTGGACAGGGGAAAATACAGTTGTGTACAGGGGAAAATACAGTTGTGTACAGGGGAAAATACAGTTGTGTACAGGGGAAAATACCGTTGTGGACAAATATTTGGTTACCCTTTCACTTTTGTTGAATCATTAACTCGTCCCTATTTCTTCTAAAATAAGTTTAATTATTATTATTTTTAAAGACAAATGGCARGGGCAAAATTACTGGCACGCCTGAGCAGACAAATGCTTATTGTAGCCAATCCTGGGGTTAAAAGAAAAGAGGCAGACATGCTAGTCTTTAATCCAGGGGTAAAAAGAAAAGTTCCACATCGGCTGGTCCGGGCTGGGTGTTGTTTGCCCAAGCCATTGTGGTGGAGCAGACGCAGCCTGACATCACTACGGCAGTGGTTTCCCAACTTTCTTTGTGCCATGTGAAATTTTGTTAATGGGCAATTCAACGGTAACAGAATGATGCTCAGATTTTTCACTTTAAAATGTATGCCAAACAAAAACCAATGATTGTAAAACTATACAAACCATACAACTATGTACAAGGATGACTTTTAACAATTTCTGAGTGAAAAATCTCAGCATCATTCTGTTCTGTGGAATTGCCTCCATGTCTTCTTAGTATAACAGTTCCACCCTGTTTGTTACATAAACAGTTGTAATCTGATGAGGTAACAACCAAAATATGACCTCTTTCGCATGACATCTTGACCTTGTTATGAAAAAGTAACCTGGTCTCAGAGCATTCTGTATTATTCTATATGTAAAATCGAGACACTTCATTTAGTATGATATTTTACAATTCATATGGAATGTTTAAGTTGTGGATGTCCATCACCCATTTCGTATATATTATGTTACGAATTACAATTTGTATTATACTGTATATTATGATTTTGGAAAATGTACTTTATGATACTTTATGTTATGAATTCAAGCTAAGTGGCTATGTGGCTAACATTAGCTAGCTGGCTAAAGTTTTCTAGGCTAGGGGTTAAAGTTTAGGGTTAATTTTAGGGTTAAGTTTAAGGGGTAAGGTTAGAAGGTTAAGGTTAGGGGAAGGGTTAGCTAAAAGGGTTAAGGTTAGGGGAAGGGTTAGCTAACATGCTATGTAGTGGAAAAGTAGCTAAAAAGTAGTAAGTAGTTGAAAAGTTTCTAATTAGCTAAAATGCTAAAGTTGTCCATGATGAGATTCGAACTAGGGTTGGGCGGTATCCAGATTTATATATCCTCATACCATCCTTCTCTCACACCACGATTTATGGTATTGCCAGCTTAGTACACAAGGGGGAGCCAAAGAACGCAAAAAAGCCCATCGTTCMTCTATTATCAGAATGCTAACAAAATTAGCACAAGTAAGAGCTCATTTCCATGGAGCCTGCTAGCTAAGTATGCTAACGAGCTGAAACGAAAATAAACGAATTGCAAAGACAGGCAATCCAGCTCATAAAGTTATAAAAACAGTATATAGGTAGGAGCTATCAAATGTCCTTTTTGGTGAGTTTGGACATTTACAAGTGAARGTGAATGAGAAACGTTGTGCAAATGAAGAAAGATAACTAACTCATCCAAAGGGCTTTGACTTCTCAATCAAGACAGAAAGCTAACACAATATGATGCCCTGTGACCTTATTAATTCAGCCACTTACTTAGACAACTAGCAAGTTAATCTTAGGGGTCGCCCTAACGCAGAATTCTTTGTTTGTCACGCAGGAACAAAAGACAAAACACATGCGAAATATCTTGCTGCGTTTTATAAAATGCAGATCTAAAATGCTTTTTATTGGAATTTCTGCTCGGCATCTAACTAATTTTGTGCTTCAGTTGAACTTCTCCGTTGGGATGAGAATTCCAAACTGGCATTCTATCAGCAGACAGCACTCTGACTGATGTGTAGATACTTTCCCACTGTACTTTTCTTGGTGTAACCAGTTCACTTTTCTCCTGTAAAATACAAGATTAACTTTAAGCAAAACATGAAGAAATGTATCTGGTTACATTCTTTCTATGATAAACATTCCAAAAAAAMACCTTGCTTTTTKAWTGTAAGCTRATTTACTTGTGTGGCTGCCAGCGAAATACTGTTGCACTTCTGTTGTCATCTGATGACAATGCAGCTGTTTTCTGCCGAATGTGTTGCACTAATTTATTTTCTGTGAAGGAAAACTATAGTTMCACGTCCCTGARCACTCTYTTGAAGCAAAAAAACACTGTTGACCCCTATATATAAAACACGGCCCCTGTCAATACACAGCTGGACTCACCTGCTCCAGCTTTCTCCCGTTGTGCTATTTATAAACAAACACGTGACTGGCTCCACTGTTCTGGAGAACCATGGTCAGCTTCATAATGTTAAATAATGTGACCGGTGAAATMAAGAACACAATCTGCTTTAGCTCCTAATGTATTGCAAAGTTTACTGCAAGTATTTACTTAAAAACTGGACTGGAAAAATACATATTTTCTTGGTTGTATCAGAGACTAGTTGGTTGTAACCTGGTTCTCAACCAGAAAACATCCAGTACAAACTGACCAAGACTCGCCAATGGGTTTGGACCCATCATTTGGGAACCAAAGACTAGTGCCTCTCAACTTCAGTTCTCTGGAAACCCAATGGTCGCTCATTGTAGTTCTAACTCAGCACACCTGATTCAACAACTCAACTAATCATAAAGCCCATGAGTAGTTGAATAAAGTCTGCTTGTGCCAAGTTAGAATTAAAATGCCCAACCTGGCGGTAACCTGCCTACCTGAGGGGTAGAGGTGTGAAACGTGTGTGTTTTACTCTGGAAATAAAACTGAGTGTCAGGTGCTAGTTTACCTTCTCAAGGCTAATTCAACTCCCTGGCTGTACCATCAAGAGGCACTACTAGGCAGAGGGATTGAGGCAGGCATGGAGAGACCTCCAAAGCTAGGGGAGTGGAGAGCTCTCCCATTCCAGTGCACTGATAACAAACACTGCTTCCCACACAGTCTCGACTCTCCTCTCTCATCGTTCCGTTGACTCACTCTCCCACATCAATCTCCTTGTACTTCCTCAACTCTGTCAGAAACAATATGGCCTCCTCTCCGATGAGGGCTTTCGATGTGGGCGTCCAGCTTATTCACAATGCACAGACATCTTGTTCTACCCAGACATGAATTACTGGAAAGATGTGGACGGATGATGACATCATTGTGAATTAGTGATTATGTTTATGAGCAGGAGGTCATGCAGAGAGAATATGATTTACCTATCTCCGACTCTGTGTGTTGTGGGGAACACATTTTTCCCCCAATTTGTTTTAGCCAGTAAGGATGCACCACAGGTAGCTCGGGTGCCAGTCTAAGAAATGTTCCCTCTGAAAGGGGTCTTAAAAATACATCTKAGGCCTGCACCACAAGTATCTCTTAAAACAAAAATTGACAACTGAAAATAATATTTTTMGGGAGATTAGAGGCCCTGTCTGACTAGACAACAACAACAGCACCGACATGTTCTGGGTCTGAATAAACATCCGAACACACGTTACTGTTACCCCTGCAAGGTATACATCCTCCCATCCACAGTAAATGCAAAGGGWRCTGTTCAAAGCAGTCTGCAGCCAAAGGGCGGCTGCTCCTCTCCAGACACAATAGGTAGATGATTGGCTGCAGACTGTGGGACGTCAAGGAGTCCATGAGAGGGAAACGATGGGGAGAGAAGTAAAGATGAGAGAGGAGAGGAGAACCCACAGCTATGACGAGGACCAAAAGGCCCCTCAAAAGCTTCTACCCCAAGCCATAAAACTGCTGAACAAATAATAAATATAAATTAAATTGACCCCCCTTCCCTTTTGTACACTGCTGCTACTCGCTGTTTATTATCTATGCATAGTCATTTCACCCCGCCTACATGTACAAATTACCTCAACTAGCCTGTACCCCCCGCACACTGACTCGGTACCGGTGCCCCTGTATATAGCCTCTGTATTCTCATTGTGTTACTTTTTATTATTACTTTGTATTTTAGTCTACTTGGTAAATATTTTCTTAACTCTTTCTTGAACTGCACTGTTTGGTTAAGGGCTTGTAAGTAAGCATTACACGGTAAAGTCTACACTTGTTGTATTCCGCGCATGTGACAAATAAAGTTTGATTTGAGAGGAGAGGAGAACCCACAGCTAGTGATGAGAGGAGACCCACAGCTAGTGATGAGAGGAGAACACAGCTAGTGATAGAAGGAGGATAGGAGAACCCACAGCTAGTGACGAAGGAGGATAGAGAACCCACAGCTAGTGACGAGAGAGAACCCACAGCTAGTGACGAGAGGAGAACCCACAGCTAGTGATGAGAGGAGAACCCACAGCTAGTGATGAGAGGAGAACCCACAGCTAGTGATGAGAGAGAGGAGGACCCACAGCTAGTGATGAGAGGAGGATAGGAGACCCACAGCTAGTGACGAGAGGAAAGGAGAACCCACAGCTAGTGACGAGAGAGGATAGGAGAACCCACAGCTGGTGATGAGAGGAGGATAAGAGAACCCACAGCTAGTGATGAGAGGAGGATAGGAGAACCCACAGCTAGTGATGAGAGAGGATAGGAGAACCACAGCTAGTGATGAGAGGAGGATAGGAGAACCCACAGCTAGTGACGAGAGGAAAGGAGAACCCACAGCTAGTGATGAGAGGAGGATAGGAAACCCACAGCTAGTGATGAGAGGAGGATAGGAGAACCCACAGCTAGTGATGAGAGGAGGATAGGAAACCCACAGCTAGTGATGAGAGGAGAACCCACAGCTAGTGATGAGAGGAGAGGAGAACCCACAGCTAGTGACAAAGCAGTGATATTCTCATAGAAATAACCGTAGAATGATAGTAATTCTATTTCTATGGGTCCTCCCATCCCTTATCGCTGAAAGAGGGAGACGAGATACAGGAAGTGGAAATCCATAAAGAATAGAGCTGGGGTTATCACTGCAACACTACAGGGTAGACTGCAGGTTATCACTACATCACTACAGGATGAGCTAGGGTTATCACTGCATCACTACAGGGATGAGCTGGGGGTTATCACTGCATCACTACAGGGATGAGCTGGGGGTTATCACTGCATCACTACAGGATAGAGCTGGGGGTTATCACTGCAACACTACAGGGTAGACTGAAGTTATCACTGCATCACTACAGGGATGAGCTGGGGGTTATCACTGCATCACTACAGGATGAGCTGGGGTTATCACTGCATCACTACAGGATAGAGCTGGGGGTTATCACTGCATCACTACAGGATAGAGCTGGGGGTTATCACTGCATCACTACAGGATAGAGCTGGGGTTATCACTGCATCACTACAGGGTAGACTGGGGGTATCACTGCATCACTACAGGGGAGCTGGGGGTTATCACACATCACTACAGGTAGAACTGGGGTTATCACTGCATCACTACAGGGTAGAGCTGGGGGTTATCACTGCATCACTACAGGGTAGACTGGGGGTTATCATGCATCACTACAGGGGTATAGATTGACCTCCTCCTAGCATGTTTTCCACTTTGGGACCCAGGACAGAGTCAAACAATGAGGGAGGAAGGGATTATTCTGACTACGTACATCTCAGGTGAGGATGGGCCTCACATCAGACATGGTGTGTGTGTGCACAGTGTCAGCACACTACCTAGTGTGTGTGTGGACAGTGTTTGCACACTACCCAGTGTGTGTGTATGGATAGTGGTTTGCACACTACCCAGTGTGTGTGGATAGTGTTGCACACTACCCAGTGTGTGTGTGGATAGTGTTTGCACACTACCCAGTGTGGTGTGGGAAAGTGTTTGCACACTACCCAGTGTGTGTGTGGATAGTGTTTGCACACTACCAGTGTGTGTGTGGATAGTGTTTGCACACTACCCAGTGTGGTGTGGATAGTGTTTGCACACTTTCCCAGTGTGTGTGTGAAAGTGTTTTCACACTACCCAGTGTGTGTGTGGATAGTGTTTGCACACTACCCAGTGTGTGTGTGGACAGTGTTTGCACACTACCCAGTGTGTGTGTATGGATAGTGTTTTGCACACTACCCAGTGTGTGTTGTGTGGACAGTGTTTGCACACTACCCAGTGTGGTGTGTGGACAGTATTTGCACACTACCCAGTGTGTGGTGTGACAGGTTTGCCACACTACCTAGTGTGTGTATGGGCAGTGTTTGCACACTACCTAGTGTGTGTATGGATAGGGTTTGCACACTACCCAGTGTGTGTATGGATAGGGTTTGCCACACTACCAGTGTGTGTATGGACAGTGTTAGCACACTACCCAGGGTGGTTATGGACAGTGTTAGCACACTACCCAGTGTGTGTATGGATAGGTTTGCACTACCCAGTGTGTGTATGGAGTAGGGTTGCACACTACCCAGTGTGTGTATGGATAGTGTTAGCACACTACCAGGGTGTGTATGGACAGTATTGCACACTACCAGTGTGTGTATGGATAGTGTTAGCACACTACCCAGGTGTGTATGGACAGTATTTGCACACTACCCAGTGTGTGTATGGATAGTGTTAGCACACTACCAGGTGTGTATGGACAGTATTTGCACACTACCAGGTGTGTGTATGGACAGTGTTAGCACACTACCCAGTGTGTGTGGACAGTGTTAGCACACTACCCAGGGTGTGTATGGACAGTGTTAGCACACTACCCAGTGTGTGTGTGTGGTGGTTAGTGTGCGTGTGTGTGAGTGCGTGGAGTGGATTTCCATTCCTTCCCAAGCTGGAGCTGCAATATGGTGAGTTTTAGAACGTATCGATTCACTTCCCCCAATTACAGCAACACAAAGCTATGGCTCAATCACAGCAATTCATTTCTCAGTTTCTACAATGGTAGAAAAGCATGTTTAAATCAGTGACAACAATTTCATTGTGCACAGTTCAACAATCAACAGTAATCATTAGTAAACGTCACTGGTTAAAGTGTCACGGATCCTCCGGAACATTCTCAAGCACACCTGTCCCCTATCCCACTGATTAGTACTTGATAAGTGTGCCCTTTGGTTTCCATTGGGCTGTCCATTATTGCTGCAGCTGTTATGCTGTGTGCTTTATATATTGTGTATTACTGGTATCGCGGCGTTCAACGATGTTTCCCCGTCTCCTCTTCTTCTGTTTGGGTACAGCCCAGTGTTTTGTCTACATGTTTGTTTTGGGTGTATTTAAAAAAAACTGTTGTGTATTCTTCCGTCTGTCTCCAAAATCCTTTATACCAGCGTGACATAAAGTTGTCAAAGATTAAGCATTTTCAAAATTCCCAAATCCCTAATGGGGTAAAATGAATAAACTACATGTACTGTAACTAGAAGACACTGGTGTAACTGCGTTGAAGTTAGGGTCTCCTGCATGCCACAAGACTGAGCTAAAACCAAAGCATTAGCTTGGGGAACTACTGCAAGTATCCAGTTCTTAGGCAAGCATCACTGGAGTGTGTCTTACCAAACCACCTCTGTTACATAAGGAAGTGCATGATCACTTTCTTTCATTTTAGCACTACTAAACATTAAATATACATTTACTGAATGTTTTCCACTGGCAGAGCAACACAAATGGAAAGATGACACGAGAAACAGGGAGACAACTGGATGCGAGATACACACAACCCTAGTCTGTGTACAGTCTATCTAGTCTGTGTGACAGGTCCATCTAGTCTGTGTGACAGGTCCATCTAGTCTGTGTGACAGGTCCATCTAGGTCGTGGGTGACAGGTCCATCTAGTCTGTGTGACAGGTCATCTTGGTGGGGCCAGAGAGCAAAAGTAAAATGAATAGATGAGGCGGTTCACTCCTTTGGAGTCCCAAATGACACCCTATTCCCTCCTATTCTCCCTATGGGCCCTTGTCAAAAGTAGAAACACGTACATATATAGGGAAAAGGGTTCCATTTGGGACTCAGACCATCTGAGCCACAGAGATGTCTTTAAGATGAACATCAGGTAACCTAAGGTGGATAACATCAGGTAACCTAAGGTGGATAACATCAGGTAACCTTAAGATGGATAACATCAGGTAACCTAAGATGTAACATCAGGTAACCTAAGGTAGATAACATCAGGTAACCTAAGATGGATAACATCAGGTAACCTAAGGTGGATAACATCAGGTAGCCTAAGATGATAACATCAGGTAACCTAAGATGATAACATCAGGTAACCTAAGCGTAGATAACATCAGGTAACCTAAGATGATAACATCAGGAACCTAAGATAACATCAGTAACTAGATATAACATCAACAGGTAACCTAAGATGATAACATCAGGTAACCTAAGATGGATAACATCAGGTAACCTAAGATGATAACATTCAGGTAACCTAAGGTAGATAACATCAGGTAACCTAAGATGGATAACATTAGGTAACCTAAGACGGCTAAAATCAGGTAACTAAGATATAACATCAGGTAACCTAAGATTATAACATCAGGTAACCAAGGTA
>NW_019949171.1:13214-21842 GCF_002910315.2 Salvelinus sp. IW2-2015 | reverse complement strand
GGTTGGTCCTATCACCTGGGGAGGGAGGAGAATGGATGATTGTGCTTGGACTATTACTGAGGAGAGGAGAGGAGGAGCACATGGACTGAATGTTGGACTCATCACTGGGGAGAGGAGGAGACATGAATGAATGGTTGGATTATTACTGGGGAGAGGAGAGACAAATGGACTGAATGGCTTGGACCCTATTACTGAGAGAGGAGAGGAGGAGAACATGGACTGGGGAATAGATTGGACGCCTATTACTATACAGTGAGCGAACAGCATGGACTAGAAAAGTCCACAGGAGTGAACACTGGACTGGGAACCATGACAATAGTAGAACAACCCATTATTTAAAGATCCCATGCAGGCTTTTTATTCTCCATATAAATCATTTCCATGTACAAAAGTACTTTATTGGTTTTAACATTAAAATGGTCAAAAAAAAAAGAAAATTTCTCTAGAAGAATATGGGAGTGGGTTGATTTGGAGGGGGAACGCTAAAATTGGCTGTTAGGAAAAAATAAATGTTACCAATTATTAACGCTAACGAAAATGGAGGAGGTGGTCATGCTTTTTCAATTTCACACCAGGGGGTGGGTTTTGGTAATGTTTTTATCTCTTCTCTCGGCTGAGATTTCGCTGTTGCTTTCCGTTGACAGGTTTGGATCAGTCTCTTTGTGCTTGGTGAATGTGGCGTGTATCTGGTGAATAAAGTAGACATGCTGTGTTAAAAAACTGGAAACTCTGAATTTTGCTTCGACTTCAGAGCGTTCAATGAACGAAGTAACTCGGGAAACAAAACACTCTGAATGGAGAAATTTTTGAATGGTCATCCGACTGCTGTAATGGTCATTCCATCTGTGTAATGGTCCTTACCGATCGTGTAATGGTCATCGATCGTGTAATGGTCAATCCACTCGTGTTGGTCATCCAACTGTGTAATGGTTATCTCAACTCGTGTAATTGGTCATCCAACTCGTGTATTGGTTCCACTCGTGTAATGGTCATCCCAACTCGTGTATGGTCATCCAATCGTGTTGGTCATCCTACTCGTTGTAATTGGGTCATCCAACTCGTGTAATGGTCATCCGACTCGTGTAATGGTCTCCACTCGTGTACTGGTCATCCGACTCGGTGTTAATGGTCATTCCGCTCGGTATTGGTCTCCAATCGTGTAATGGTCATGTCCAATCGTGTAATGGTCATCCAATCGGTGTAATGGTTATTCCAATGTGTATGGTCATCCAACTCGTGTAATGGTCTCCACTCGTGTATGGTATGCATCGTGTAATGGTCATCCACTTCGTGTAATGGTCATTCCAACTCTGAATTCCAAAGTCGAAACTCTGGCATCTTTCTATCTTTCCAACCTGAAGATGAGTTGCGGTAACGATTTGACCTCGGTTTTTTGTTATTTTTTTTATTGGAGCTCCCAGTTGTCTTGAAAGAAAAAAAAACGGGTGGTTTATTAGCAACACAAGCTTGGAGTCGCACAAATTAATAACAAGGCACAGCTCGTGAACAGTTTCGTCACATAATGTTAGTGTTTATTAGCCGTTTCTGAAGAGTCTATAAACTTCAATGGTTTTGGCGTCAAAAGGAGATTGTTATCGATGGGAGAAAAGGGATTAATCGGTGTTGGAGAGTTGCTACGAAATGGGGACGAAACAGTGTTGATTTGGGGAGTTTTCCCTTCTTCTCTGCAGATTCTTAAGCTCTGTCAGGTTGGATGGGGAGCATTGCTGCACAGCTATTTTCAGGTTTAGAGTGTTAATCAAGTTTTTAAGTCGGGCTCTGGTGGGGACTTCTCTTAAGAGTTGCTAAGAGTAAACTCTGCAGAGATTGTCAGTTTAGAGGGATAGAGAGAAAAGTGAGGCCAGGAGATAGGGTATCCAGTTTAACATTTAATTCTGTCAGAACACTCACATACACATTCATTAATACATTATTACAAATACAACCTAACGGTAAACAACCATTTACTGCTGTTGTCCTTGACTTGTGTCGAGGTGTTTGCGTAAGTCGATGGAATCCAAACTGTTGATGAGTCTCAGGACCTCTGGTTGATGTCTCACAAGTTCCTTTCTCCCTTGTAAATATCTCATCTCTCGGGTAGATTGGAATTACACAGAAGCAGGTTAATGAGGTGTGGCACTAGCTCTTGGAATTAACAGAAGCAGGTTAATGTGGTGTGACTAGCCATCTGGAATTACAGCCGAGAGGTTAATGAGGTTGATAGCCATCTGGAATTAAACCAGGCAGGTTATGAGGTGTGACTAGCCATTGGAATTAACGCAGGTTAATGTGGTGTGATAGCCATCTGGAATTACAGCAGAGAGGTTAAATGAAGGTGGTGACTAGCCATCTGGATCACAGGCAGGTTAATGAGGGTTTGACTAGCTTTGGATATTACCAGAGCAGGTTTGTGGTGTGACTACCCATCCTGGAATGAACACAGGAGAAGGGTTTATGCGGTGTGATAGCATCTGGAAATGACAAACAGAGCAGGGTTAATGAGGTGTTGATAGCTTGGAATTACACAGAGCAGGTTAATGTGGTGTGATACATCTGGACTTACCGAGCAGGTTAATGAGGTGTGACTAGCCTTATTAACAGAGCAGGTTTAATGAGGTGTGGGGGGGGACAACCCAAAAACTAAACATCTGGAATTAACAAGAGCTGGTTAATGAGGTGTGCTAGCTCTGGGAATGAACAGAGGCAGGTTAATGAGGTGTGACTAGCCATCTGGAATGGACACAGGAGCAGGTTTGAGGTGTGACTAGCTTTGAATTAACAGAGAGGTTAATGAGGTGTGACTAGCCATCTGGAATTAACAGAGCAGGTTTTAGTGAGGTGTGACTACATCCTGGGAATTACACAGAGGCAGGTTATGAGGTGTGGCTAGCCATTGGAATTACAACAGAGCTAAGGTTTATGAGGTGTGACTAGCATTCTGGAATTACACAGAGCAGGTTTAATGAGGTGTGATAGATCTGGAATTAAACAGACAGGTTAATGAGGTGTGACTAGCCCTCTGGAATTACACAGAGCAGGTTAATTGAGGATGTTGACTAAAAATTGGAATTTACACAGAGTTAAGGTTAATGAGGTGTGACTAGCATTTCTGGATTACAGAGCAGGTTAATGTGGTGGTGACTACCTCTGGAATTAAGAGCAGGTTAATGGGTGGACTAGCCTCTAGGACATGAACACGGAGAGGGTTAAATGAGGTGTGGATAGCATCTGGATGAACAGAGCAGGGTTAATGAGGTGTGACTAGCCATCTGGAATGCAACGAAGCAGGTTTTTATGTTGGTGTGGAATAGCTATCCTGGAATTCACAGAGAGGTTAATGAGGTTTGACTGCATCTGGAATTACCGAGCAGGTTAATGTGGTGTGAGTACATCTGGTATTAACCGAGCAAGGTTAATGAGGTGTGACTAGCCATCTGGGAATTCAGCAGAGCAGGTTTAATGAAGGTGTGAGTTACCCATTGGTTTACACAGTACTGGTGACCCCTTCTTTCCTTTTTCGTCTCTCTCTTCTCTCTATTCTATCTATTTTTCTTTGTCAATCAACTCTCCTTTCCTCTCTCTTCTTCCTATAATATAATTGAATAATGTCTTTATTGTAATCCCTTTCTGGAATGTGTTTTACATTCAATTTACAGCAAGCATGCATAGTGATGCTAGATGCTCCTAAGACGACTGATAGGCCCAGGGTTACATTAGTGTATCTGGTTGGAGGACAACAGTATTGAAAAGACAGGACTTTTGAATGAGAAGAAGGGTGGGAGGAAAGAAAGTAAATGAAAAGGTTTTGGTTCAATTACAAGGAGTCCATTCATCTTTGTGTTAAGGGATGGCGCTTCCATCTGATCATTTGCTTCATGGAGACTGGCTTGAATTGTGAGGATTGAACACAATCTTATTCACATGAGCAATCTATTGTTTTTTTTCTACACATGTTGCAAAATTTTTACAAATGTTGTGATTTCTATTAATAACAAGTCCAGCAAATGGGATTTAAAAGCGTGTGGTTGTTAAGGCAGGAACGCGCACCTAGGGTCGCAAAATAAGGGTTACTTTACACTACTTTAATGGTAATAATTTATCTTATAGGGGAGATAAAAATACACCAGATTCACAGGGAATAATTACATAGTTGGAGAAGAATATCCAAGCACAGCTACATACTCTCGGTCAAAGATATAGAAACTGATTCCTCATGTTTATCATGTTTTCTTGAACGATTTCAGAACAATGCTGAGATGCATATTTTCTGTGCTTTTTGAAGTGGGATGTATGGAGGTATGTTATTGAGGTTTTCAGTAGCTACCCAGTAGCAAATAATGTTCTGAGAACATATGTTTATTGATCTTGGTGAGAGTGGTGGTTGTCCTATGGTTATTTTGCTATACAACATTGCCACACTTTTGGAAATCGGTGCAGGATGGTTTATTGGCTTTGGAGCCATCTCAGAAATTTAAGGAACTTTGGCAAATATATAATTTTCTTTGGTATTTCATTACTTTAAGCGAAGGTTTCCTAAAGTTTTCAAACATGGTAAGCATTTCATTTCAATTTTGGTAATGTTTAGAATGTTTCACTGCCTTTGACTTTGGGAACGTTTGACACTGGTTGACTTTGGGGATATGTTTCCAGCTGGTTGGACTTTGGGGAATGTTTCCAGCGGCTTGCTTTGGGAAGTTCTCCAACTGGCTTGACTTTTGGGAATGTTTCCCAGTGGTGTGACTTTGGGGAATGGTTCTCAACTGGTTGACTTTGGGGAATGTTTCTCCGCTGGCTTGGTCTTTGGGAAATGTTCTCTCAGCTGGCTTGACTTTGGGGAATGTTCTCCAGCTGGCTTGATTTGGGAATGTTCTCACTGGCTTTGAATTTGGGAACGTTTTCACAACTGGCTTGATTTGGATGTTCTCAGCTGGCTTGCTTTGGGATGTTCTGCGCTGCTTGACTTTGGGAAGTTTCAACTGGCTTGACTTTGGGAATGTTTTGCCAGCTGGTTGAATTTGGGAAGTGTTTCACAGTGGCTGACTTTGGGAAATTGGTTTCAACTGGTTGACTTTTGGGGAATGGTTCTCCCAGCTGGCTTGATTTTGGGAATTGTTTTTTCCACTGCTTGACTTTGGGAATTGTTCTCCAACTGGCTGATTTTAGGGAATGTTCTCACTGGCTTGACTTTGGGAAATGTTTCAACTGGCTTGACTTTGGGATGTTCTCCAACTGGCTTTTGATTTGGGAACGTTTTTGGGAAGTTTCAAGCTGGCCTTGACTTTGGGAATGTTCAGCTGGTTGACTTTGGGAACGTTCTCCATGGTTGACTTTGGGAATGATTTCCAACTGGCTTGATTTGGGATGTTCTTCTGTTTGGAACTTCAATACTTCAGTAATAAACGTGTCTAAACGGTTTATATAAAATGGTGCTGCTTTGAAATTGTTCAAGACCGTTAAGAAACACCATTCTGTGAAGTTCAGCCTTCCACCCCATAATGTTTTCCATTTAAAGTGGAACTGAAATATTTTAGTAACATTAAATCTTATTAAAATCTGTTCATATACATCGCAGCAAGAATATTGCATTGTTTTTATATATTTTTTTTATTTGTAATTTTAACAAAAACATTTTTCTGACAGCGAGCATTAGAATATGGTATTTTCCGTTTTCATACTTTCCTAGAAGTTTGTGTCACGTTATGTCTTTCAAACTCTGTATAACGGCGAGGGGAGGTGCATGTAATTCACATTTTATCAAGGAATACTTCACAAAAATGGTAACAGAATCGGAAGTGACGCAATCGTGGCGCACCACACACACCACACATTGCACACATGCCACAACACACACAACACACACTACACACACAACCTACACCACACACAGGCAACACACAATGTCCAGCACACGGCACACACACACACAAACCACACACACAACACTCAACACACACACACACCACATACACACACCCACAAACACCACACAACCACAAAACACACCACACAACAACACATCACACACCACACCACACAACAACACCACACACAGTTCTAACACCCAGAATTTTTTTTTTACCACAACACAGTGGGAAAAAGGTGCTCAGTATGATTCCCAATAGAGACAAATAGACAGCTTGCCTCTGATTGGGAAGCACACAGGCACAAAGCAATGAAATACAATGCCATCAAATACACGTGGACTCACCAAGAGAGAAATAAAGGTCTCTAAGTAGGGGTGAACGTTTGGGATAACGTAGTAGTTAAGGCATTTGTGAATTTATGAGTGGGATGCAGCTGTGCTTTTGGGACAATTATAGACACTGCGATACTAAACGAATGCCTGGTGTCATCTTTATCTGGACCGATCTACACAGACAGTGACATAGCAATAGGCTAGTAGGCCTAATATGTAAATGAGCATTTTTTTCCACAGCTGTGTCATCATTCATTTGAACTGGACTGTGTGTTTAACAATGCAGTAACAGGAACACAACTTTAGATATTGGAAAGGCTTTGCCAAAGCCCAAAACCTTAAAAATGGTCTCTTAATTTAGTAAGTCTAATTGATCAAACACATGGACCAGGTAGGTATATTTCCCTGCAGTTGGTTTGTTCAAACAACAACAGCAACACTGTTAGCCAGCAGTCTAACGAGGGACAGTAGAATTTAAACCTCTAAGTTTTTCAGTTTGGGCGTCAAAATTGCCGATAAACGATCGGGGAATTTAGGCGTGCTCGTCCTTCTGGAGCTTTGTCTGTATGCATGCTTGTCAAAACTAATTTTGACAATGAACAGGAACTTGTCCTGCCGTCATGCTATTTTGATGCACTATAATCAGTTGTCTCAGGGTGTAAGTGTGTGGGTTGAGTTGAAGATATCCCTCTAGTAGTGTGGGGGCTGTGCTTTGGCAMAGTGGGTGGGGTTATATCCTGCCTGGTTGGCCCGGACCACGGGTAACTTCGGACGGGGTCACAGTGTCTCCCGAATCCTCCTGTCTCAGCCTCCAGTATTTATGCTGCAATAGTTTGTGTCGGGGGGGCTAGGGTCAGTCTGTTATATCTGGAGTATTTCTCCTRTCTTATCCTGTGTCCTGTGTGAATTTAAGTATGCTCCCTCTAATTCTCTCCCTCCCTCCCCTCCCGGAGGACCTGAGCCCTGGGACCATGCCTCAGAACTACCTGGCCTGATTACTCCTTGAAGTCCCCAGTCCACCTGGTCGTGCTGCTGCACCAGTTTCAACTGTTCTGCCTGTGTTTATGGAACCCTGACCTGTTCACCGGACATGATACCTTGTCCTGGACCTGCTGTTTTTGACTCTCTCTCCCGTACCTGCTGTCTCTAACTCTGAATGATCGGCGATGAAAAGCAAACTGACATTTACTCCTGAGGTTCTGACTTGTTGCACCCTCTACAACCACTGTGATTATTATTATTTGACCCTACTGGTCATCTATGAACATTTGAACATCTTGGCCATGTTCTGTTATAATCTCCACCCAGCACAGCCAGAGGAGGACTGGCCACCCCTCATAGCCTGGTTCCTCTAGGTTTCTTCCTAGGTTTTGGCCTTTCTAGGGAGTTTTTCCTAGCCACCGTGCTTCTACACCTGCAGTGCTTGCTGTTTGGGGTTTTGGGTTGGGTTTCTGTACAGCACTTTGTGACATCGGCTGATGTAAAAAGGGCTATATAAATACATTTGATTGATATGCTAATTGTGGATAGTTGTTCAAGTTCAGCATAGCTAGCTAGCAAAGTGATTCACATTTCTTGCTAGCTAACCAAAATGACAMCAGCATCTCTAGCTGTAGCCCCCGAAAAAATGATATGGGGGTAAAAAAAAATGCCATCCTCCAAACAGCTAGTTAGCTAGCTAGCTAATATTAGGCTCTGTGTTTTTAGCTTACTAAATAAATAGATACATAAATAGATACGCAAGTCATATTAGCCATGTTATGATGACTTGTGGTCATTGTCTTTAGCTACGTTTGATGTATTGAGACCATTCCAAGCCTTAGTTACATGTCCGTTTTCAGTCAAAAAATTAGTCATGGAAACTGAAACAGATGAACCGAACGCCTAGACAGGAAGCACAGAGCTACCCCAGCTGTGATTTACAACTGATATTCAATATTTGTTGACTATTACAAGAGCATGGTGACACTTATTAATCATCTATTATCTATTCTGCAACCAATGCTCTTATCATACGTTATGGAAATATAACTTATTTAAAAAAATCTCTTATAAAAGGTCATACGGTTTTGTACACTTAAAACTTACGGTAGTTTAGATTTTCACTCGATATTGAATTTGTCATTCATAATTGCAAAGTAGTTCAAAAACCACTCCATCTCCACTTGAAAGTCATTGTTCTCAAATTTTCACAAAGTAGAAAAAACGTATCATAAAAAAGAACACAACGAAAACTCTTCATCAGTAACGTTCACGAGAACAAATCTAGACTTGTTTTTAAAAAACATATAGCCCCTTTCTCAACTCGCCGCAAACACTCTTTCATCCTCTATGCAGATCAGGCGAGGACGCCCACCTAATTTATTTTCTATCTCAATTGCGATACACACAAGCTTCCTTCCTACCTCACAATAGAGCGGCGCCCATACCTG
>NW_019949171.1:0-12076 GCF_002910315.2 Salvelinus sp. IW2-2015 | reverse complement strand
GCGGTAAGTGAATTGGCCTGCTGAAGTTTAGGCTCAGCATCATTAGGAGAAGAGGCACACAGACCAAAGTAGGCCAAGAGGACCATGAGCTAGTAGACTCTGGAGAAGACAGTATATCAGTGTCAACTGAGCCATGATAGTGTTGACGAGTCATCGATGTGGGACGATTGAAGGCAGAGTGTGTGAGTGGGGTGTTGATACTGCTGGAGGTTTCAGCACAGTGAATTGTGGGGTCTCTAGACATGTCAATAACTTTAAGAGTACCTTTCCTCTACTTCTGCCACTGAGGTCAGGTTAAATAACTCATTCCAAAAACTAAATTCATGAACTGAAGTCTGAAGTGCCGTGAAGTCCACACTTCTTACATCGTTCAAAAGTAGTACAGAATCAGGTAGTCCACAGGGAAATCAGTTCTGGAGGCCATCAATCAGGAGTCATATTCATGTCAGTAGCTGCCATAAAGCTCAAGATTTTCTTCATGGTCCATAACATGTTAAATATATTTGAAAGTTGTAAGAAATAGTTTTCATATCTAATTTCTATTGATTAGCAGGCATCATATTCAATTATATTCAAACAGTATGTGCCAAACATATTAAACTCTTATTGGCTATGCCATTTCAAATCACCATGCGGACTAATCACAATAATGTGTTCAACCAGTGGATAACTGTCTGCCAGTTCACTTAGTGCCACTAGAGGGACATCTCTTGTGGGAGCAGGACTATGTCACACACTGGGAAAGATGAACCCCAAGGTGTGTCAGGGTACTTCTGTCTAATGGCTTCAGCTATTTCATTTTTGATTAAATCCACTGAAAGAGTGGAGACAGTTTGGACCTCAAGTTCAGACTTGCTAAGATAGAGAGCTCAACTGGTAAGCAATCATCTGATGCTTGGAGGCTAATGAAAGAGACACATTTTTGAAGCACCTTGTGTGTCTGATAACTTGAGGCTATGCTTGGCCTCAAACCTCATTGTCCAAAGCCTTACAAGAGGACCAAAGATCCTGATCATCTGGGGGTAGTGTTCCAGATAATGATGCTTCCGTAGAAGCCTAACGCCAGGGAACAACTCTTTGTATCGATGCCTGTGTTCAATGATTCTGCTTTCTACATAAGAAATAGTCATCACCATGCACAGGGGCAACAACAAGCTTAATGATGTTTTTTCAGGTCCATAAGTACAAGCCATGCTGGCTCATCTTCAGGTACAAAGGGGCCGCACCCGGCGGTGCGTCTGCAGGGCGGCTGGATTCGTACTGCTTACTGTTGCCAGTTAGATAAGTAGAATATTCCCATATGTCAAGATAACAGCTTAACTTGCRAGGGAATCCTGTGGATAGTCATATGAGAAATATAAGACGTTACAAAGATCACGCCACACATGGTTAATATTCACGTTGAGTACACAGTCTTSGAAGTCCCTGTCTGTTTCCTGAYGTTACACACTCAATGAACATGACTCACCTCTGCCTTAAGGGAGGACCGGTTGGTCATCCCGTAAGACCCGTCTCTKCTGAGAGTTAAAGGTGGAACTTGTTTTGCTACGACCGCACAATCACCCTCTATCTCTGTATGAGGAGTGAAGCTTGGTGGACAAAATAACTAGAATCTTGTAATGGTAGGATGACTTGAGCTGGTCTATAGCATACAGTTTTGTAATGGTAGGATGACTTTAGCTGGTCTATAGTATACAGTCTTGTAATGGTAGGATGACTTTAACTGGTCTATAGTATACAGTTTTGTAATGGTAGGATGACTTTAGCTGGTCTATAGTATACAGTCTTGTAATGGTAGGATGACTTTAGCTGGTCTATTTGATCATATCTAACCAATAATTTCTACCATAGCTACTGCCATGGAAATATTTGGTCAATCATATTTCACAAATACCTGAGCATGCGAGTTCAAATAGACTTTAATTACATAACCAAAGCCGAGCTGGTTCATGAATACAACTCCCTTTCCAGTCTTGGCACACACGTTTAATACATTATTCCTCCTTACTTCACACTCATAGTAACTCCTCTGAATGACTCAACCCCTCTGGCATTTAGCCACCGTTATCTTATTGCCTTGCACTAAGTTTAGTTAAGTTTCGTAATTGTGCAAAGAACCCGTAGAGCCACAGAAATTGTTCAAATGGACAGACATGTTTCCGACTAAGACAGGTGCATATATGTAGGACCCTAGCCACCGTCCTTGGTACCTAACAAAAATAACTAGACATGTCATCCTGCTAACTCCTCTGAAAGGGACACCCATGTTCTGGAAAAAACCCAAGAGGTATAACCATAGCAACAGTACTGTCACGCCCTGACCTCTAGGTTTTTTTTGTATATCTAAGGGTTTTGTAAGTCTAGGGATATGTATGTCTATGGTGACCTGAATTGGTTCCCAATCAGAGGCAGCTGTTTATCATTGTCTCTGATTGGGGACCATATTTCGWTAGCCATTTTCCACAGGGTATTTGTGGGTTCTTGTTCTACGTTTAGTTGCCTGAATGCACTTCTCATATTAGCTTCATGGTTCGTTTTGTTGTTTTGTTAGTTTGTTCAGTGTTCTTTCTTTTATTAAAGAAGAATGTACGCTTACCATGCTGTGCCTTGGTCTCCTCATTACAACAATCATGACAGAAGACACACCACCATAAAAGGCCACAGCAGCGTGTTCAGGAGGAGCAGTCAGTATGGACATGGAAAGAAATACTGGATGGAGCAGGACCCTGGACACAGCCGGGGAGTATCGCCTTTCTAAAGAGGAGATAGAGGCAGCGAAAGCGGAACGGCGATACTACGAGGAGAAGTACCGAGGGGACAGGACTCTGCCATGGAAGCAGGTAGAAACAGCGCAGGAGGACGGCGACGATTGAGGGGACACGGCTAGCACGGAAGCCCGAGAGGCAGCCCAATAAAAAAATGTGTGGGGGGGTGGCACCGAGGAGATTGGCTGAGTCAGGTTGGAGACCTGAGCCAACTCCTCGTGCTTACTGTGGGAAGCGTGTGACTGGTCAGGCACCATAGGTACACTTCAACTATAACAGACAAAATGAGAAAAAAAAATCCAGAAAATCACATATGTAGGATTTTTAATGAATTTATTTGCAAATTATGGTGGAAAATAAGTATTTGGTCAATAACAAACAACAAGATTCTGTCTCTCACAGACCTGTAACTTCTTCTTTAACTTCTTGGAACTATAGGGGGTGCTGTTCCGATTAGCATATTTGTTTCTCCAAATTAAACTGCCTCGTGCTAATTCTTGATCGTACAATATGCATATTATTGTTATTATTGGATAGAAAAACCTTCTAGTTTCTATAGAAGTTTGAATTTTGTCTCGAGTGGTACAGAACAATTTCTACAGCACTTTTCATGACAGGGTTCAGATTCAGAAATTTTTACCTCTGATCTGGAGTCTGTTTATAAGGCGACAGTGAATGCTATGAAGGAACCGACACTGCCTACGTCTTCCTCTGGGTGTCTGTACGTCATCACGTTTTCAATGAAATCATGGGACATTCACAGCCATTATAAAAGACAAAATGTACAGAGACCGCCCTTTCTCAACGTGCGCCTGAAGCGTGAAGGACATCGGACCTGCCTCGTTCCAAATCGTTTTCTAACCAGCAATATTTCTCCGGTCATGTTTTCAGTCGTTATAGTTGTTAAAAACATCATAATGTAGTTAATTTGAACCGTTTTATAGCAATTTATATCCGTTTAGTGCGATTTTGAGGAATTTATTTGTTGTGCACTCTTGAAAGTTTGGACACGTTTGGTGGTCGGTCGTTGGTGGTGGACATTTCGAAGGACAGAGGACATCTATCGACCAAAAGACGTTTATAACAAGAAAGGATACATTGCCCAAGAATCTGATGGAAGAACAGCTCAAAGTAAGCAATATTTAATATGATAAATCGTGTTTCTGTCGAAATATTTTAAACGCATATTTCACCATTTTGTTTGGTATAGCTTCACTTGGCGAACCCTGTATTGAAAAGTAAGGATAATTTTTAAAAATGTAATCAGCGTTGCATTAAGAACTAATTTGTCTTTCGATTCCTGTAAACCCTGTATTTTTAGTCAAGTATATGATTAGCTTTCAATTAAACTAGATCACTCTGATAGATGACGTCAGCATATTGAGGCTTGATTTCCTAGTATATTTTATTGTGGTAACCACGGTTTTGTATGGCTAAATATGCACCTTTTCGAACAAACTGTATATGTATATTGTAAAATGATGTTACAGGAGTGTCATCGAAGATTCTGAGAAGGTTAGTGAAAAAATAATTATATTTTGGCGCGGTGATTACGTTATAGCGCTCTTTGGCTGAATCGATGCTCTGGTAACGTGTTGCACATGTGGTATGCTAACTTATCGATTTATTGTGTTTTCGCTGAAAAACGCTTAGAAAATCTGAAATATGGTCTGAAATCACAAGAACTGGGTCTTTCCATTGCTATGCTTTGTCTTTTTTATGAAATGTTTTATGATGAGTAAATTGGTCATACACGTTGCTCTATCTAGTAATTCTAGTCGATTTGCGATGGTCGGTGCAATTGTAAACTGTGATTTCTACCTGAAAATATGCACTTTTTCTAACAAAAACTATCCATATACCATGATATGTTATCAGACTGTCATCTGAAGAGGTTTTTTCTTTTAGTGATATCATAATCTTAGTTGAGCCGAATTGGTGATAGCACCTGAAGGAGTAAGAAACTGATGGAGTTAGAATAGTGGTGTATTTTGCTAACGTCTTTAGCTAATAGATTTACATATTTTGTCTTCCCTGTAAAACATTTAAAAAATCTGAAATGGTGCTTTATTCACAAGATCTGTATCTTTCATCTGGTGTCTTGGACTTGTGATTTAATGATATTTAGATGCTACTATCTACTTGTGAAGCTATGCTAGCTATGCTAATTAGTTGTGTGGGGGGGTGGGGGTGCTCCGGACCCGGGGTAGAGGCTCGTGAAAGGTTAGAGGCTCCTTTGTCCTCACTCGTTACCTGTATTAATGGCACCTGTTTGAACTTGTTATCAGTATAAAAGACACCTGTCCACAACCTCAAAAAGTCACACTCCGAACTCCACTATGGCCAAAACCAAAGAGCTGTCAAAGGACACCAGAAACAAAATTGTAGACCTGCACCAGACTGGGAAGACTGAATCTGCAATAGGTAAGCAGCTTGGTTTGAAGAAATCAACTGTGGAGCAATTATTAGGAAATGGAAGACATACAAGCCCACTGATAATCTCCCTCGATCTGGGGCTCCACGCAAGATCTCACCCCATGGGGTCAAAATGATCACAAGAACGGTGAGCAAAATTCCCAGAACCACACGGGGGACCTAGTGAATGACCTGCAGAGAGCTGGGACCAAAGTAACAAAGCTACCATCAGTAACACACTACGCCGCCAGGGACTCAAATCCTGCAGTGCCAGACGTGTCCCCTGCTTAAGCCAGTACATGTCCAGGCCCGTCTGAAGTTTGCTAGAGAGCATTTGGATGATCCAGAAGAAGATCGGGGGATGTCATATGGTCAGATGAAACTAAACTCGTCGTGTTTGGAGGAGAAAAGAATTTGAGTTGCATCCAAAGAACACCATACCTACTGTGAAGCATGGGGGTGGAAACATCATGCTTTGGGGCTGTTTTTCTGCAAATGGACCAGGACGACTGATCCGTGTAAAGGAAAGAATGAATGAGGCCATGTATCGTGAGATTGAGTGAAAACCTCCTTCCATCAGCAAGGGCATTGAAGATGAAACGTGGGGTCTTTCAGCATGACAATGATCCCAAACACACCGGAGTGGCTTCGTAAGAAGCATTTCAAGGTCCTGGAGTGGCCTAGCCAGTCTCCAGATCTCATTCCCATAGAAATCTTTGGAGGGAGTTGAAAGTCTGTGTTGCCCAGCAACAGCCCCAAAACATCACTGCTCTAGAGGAGATCTGCATGGAGGAATGGGCCAAAATACCAGCAACGTTTGACCTCTGTCATTGCCAACAAACGATATATAACAAAGTATTTTAGATAAACTTTTGTTATTGACCAAATACTTATTTTCCACCATAATTTGCAAATAAATAAATAAAAAATCCTACAATGTGATTTTCTGGATTTTTTTTCTCATTTTGTCTGTCATAGTTGAAGTGTACCTATGATGAAAATTACAGGCCTCTCTCATTTTTTAAGTGGGAGAACTTGCACAATTGGTGGCTGACTAAATACTTTTTTGCCCCACTGTAAATAGTGCACTAGTTTGCTGGTTCCTTCTGAAATAAAAATTGTCACATATGTACTGGAAAATTCGCAATACTACACATAGTCATCAGGCGTATGATTGTTGTTTTGGGGATTGGTATAGCTTACTGCACTCACTGCTTGTGTCACACCCTTACCTGCTTCACCTGTCTTTGTGCTGGTCTCCACCCCCTTCCAGGTGTCACCATCTTCCCCATTATCCCTGGTGTATTTATACCTGTGTTCTCTGTTTGTCTGTTGCCAGTTTGTCTTGTCTCGTCAAGCCGAGCAGCAGGTTTCCCGTACTCCTGTTTTCACTCTAGTCCCTGTTTTCTAGTTTTCCCGGTTTTGACCATTCAGACTGCCCTGGGCCTGCCTGACGTTCTCTACCTTGTGACACCGCCCTGGATTACTGACCTCTACATAATTAAGTGTCGTTTTACACACCTTATTCTTAGATGGAGATTGGTGACATGATTAAGATAAACAGGGGTGCATACAAACACTGGGCTCTGTACATTGGAAATGGAGAGGTCATCCATGTGGTAACTCCAGGTATGATGTTTATCTGGACATGTATCTGTGGTAGCCTATAATCCAATTCCAGAATTGGGGGAGAGTGTAAACATTATCTGAAGTCAAATGTTAACAGCAGAGTACTGGCCCAATGCTCTAACCACTAGGCTACCTGCTGCCCCTAACAGCAGAGTACTGGCCCAATGCTCTAACCACTTGTCTACCTGCTGCCCACAACAGCAGAGTACTGGCCCAATGCTCTAACCACTAGGCTACCTGCCGCCCCTAACAGCAGAGTACTGGCCCAATGCTCTAACCACTAGACTACCTGCTGCCCCTAACAGCACAGTAAAACTGATATCTGAACATGGTCGGTAGAGATAGCAGAGATAGCAGAGTCAGAACTTTATGAACTTATTCAATCAGCTACAGCATCTGCTGTGCTCTCTCTGTCTTCATTTCTCTCTCTGTCTCTCAGCAAAACACACAATTACACTTACATGTGCACACTATGATGTAAAAATACAACCCCTCCATATATGGTCGTTATGCTTCCAAGATGGTTTAATATGTTTCCCTCTGATTCATGTGTAACAGATGTTGATCGTACTCTCCTTGTGTTGTGTTTTGTCCAAATAAATCACCCAGCCAGTGGTCCCAGTTGAGCATTATTTATTATCTGTTAAATAGGAAACAGCACGTTAGTTGTGCAGGGCTTGATGATGTTGATGGCTGTCGATGGTAAAATCCCTTGCATCACATTTTCATACTGGGACTAAACAAAATACAAAAATACAATACAAAATATAACATGTGTAAATACCTGTTGTTAAATAGGAAACAGCACGGTAGTTGTGCAGGGCTGGATGATGTTGATGGCTGTCGATGGTAAAATCTGTAGCATGAAAACAACTGTTAGCAGTGGGCTTATGTGACCAGCATGCTAGCTACACACTTATTTACAGCAATCATATACCAAAGCACATCCCAGAAAGCCCCTAAATCCCTAACAGGTACTGTAAGAAATTGTATTAGATACTGGTAACTTGTTTTAACAACTTCTCAACACTAGCTTATACTTGACACAACATGCACCCATCCCCCCTATACCCCCACACTTTGTACCCTTATAAATAACCACAGACCCACACACACTCCCTCCCCCATGAATAGGCCCCTGTTAAAACAAACGCACATGCATTCTGCTCAAAGATGAGACTTTAAGACAAAGAACTGTGTGAAGAGCCAATGGAACGTCGACATCAGGCCCGGACAGGACTAACCACGACCCAGATCGACCAATCGGAAGGCCAGACTAAAAGATCAACCTACTTTACTTGATGCATATATAATCAGCACAATATGTTTAGGGTTCTCTTTTCCGACGATTCCATACGAGTCAGACACGAAGGGGCCGTGCTGCACGATTACTAAGATATTTTACCTGTGAATAAACTGCCTTATTATACAAATATCCACCTCGTCATATGTCTCAACTTGATCTCCTGTCTCCAGTAAACGTTTATCAACAAAAACTTGGTATGCAGAGGATGGTTATTTAAAACCTTTGAATTCGGTCCATAGAAAGTTGATCAGACAGGAGACGAGTTGGAGAAAGATTCCAGAAGGAGGGGTGACCTGTCCGCAGGAGACATCGGCGATTCAACTCACCCAGGAAACTGATCAAAGAGCTCGAAATTATAAGGTAAGCAGAGCCTGTTTAATCAAAATCGTATATTGTGTTATAGCCAATATCTAAATTGAGATCAGGAGTACTGGAGTGAGTATGAATTGTTGTCAAAAATTATGTGAAATTGTTTAGAATCTAAGGCATTGTGTAAAGATATCTAAGTAATAATAGGTCAAAGACTTGTTCACATAGTCTGGCACTAGTCGATATGTTGATCGACTAGATGTACAGTGAGGAATAAGCTTTATAAGGATTCATATAGTCGGGCCATAGGTGAGAGTTGACCACCTAGGGGTTACCGTGAAGAATCCACAAAAAAAAAAAAAAAGGGGGTTTCATATAGTCGGGCCATAACTGATAGTTGATCAGCTAGGGGTTACCGTGAGGAATCCATAATTAATAGATGAGATCCATATAGTCGGACAATAGTTGATTTGGCAATCAATTAGGTGTTACCGTGAGGACCCATAAAAAAATAAAATAAAGATAAGTTTCATATAGACGGGCATTAGATTGATCAGCTAGGTGTTACCGTGAAGAATCTAATGTGATATTGTATGTTCAAGTTGTGTTAGCGAGATTAATGGTAGAAGGTATTAAACCTGAAACTCTCCAAATCAATGTGAGTGATTGAACGTTCCCACGAGACTGATTGCTACTAATTATTGATATGCTAAATTGAGGCTGTGTTGAAAGTGACCGCCGAGTCAAAATGTTTAGGCAGTTGTGAAGTTACCGTGCGGATAGTTGACTTGATTTTTCCCTCTTCTGCTGCTGGTTTTGCCTTAAGGACTAGAAATCATTTGATAATTATTTTAGAAGCGCTAGGATATACTGATATATTGTCCCAAAAGGACAATTGAAATATTTTGGCAAAATATTTAATTAATCGAAAAAGTGAAAAACAATAATAACTTTTGGAAAAAGTTCCTAAATTCATTATTTCAATTATTTTAGGAGCGCTTGAATATACTAATATATTGTCCCAAAAGGACAATTCTGAAATATTTTGGCAAAATATTTAATTAATAGAAAAAGTGAAAAACAATAATAACTTTTGGAAAAAAGTTCCTAAAATCATTATTCCAATTATTTTAGGAGCGCTTGAATATACTAATATATTGTCCCAAAAGGATATTTCTGAAATATTTTGGCAAAATATTTAATTAATCGAATAAGCGAAAACCAATAATAACTTTTGGATAAAAGTTCCTAAAATCATTATTCCAATTATTATAGAAGCGCTTGAATATACTAGTATATTGTTCCAAAAGGATATAGCTGGAATATTGTTGGAAAACGGAAAAACAATTAATTGAAGATACGGAAATTACGTCGCTGGTTTCGACCGAGTGACGGGCTAAGTGCACCAAAATATTATAGAGCCAGACATAGCTTAACGACAAAATGGCCACGATCACCGTCCCCAAACACAAATTCAATGAATACTTAGATCAGAGAATAAAAGACAGAGCAGGGGGGAAGATACAGTATAAAATAGTTAAAAAGGTGTGGGAAGAAGTGAGGCTAAAATGGACGCAGGCAGGTTACCTTAGTGGAGCTGCCCCATCAAAAGGGCAACTCCTCACTATGGAGAAAGAATTAGAGGAAGTAGTGAAGGAAGGGAGAGAAAGTGAAGTTGAAAGGAATAAGAACCACTTATTCAAAAAGGAAGGTACAAAACATAGGGAGAAAGCAGAGGCAGAACTAAAAATAGGCACSTGGGCGATTGAAGAAATCAGAAGGGCACTCCCTTACAGAAAACCTGACATGATGGGGGTGGTCACTGGAGCCCCAACTGACACCAAAGAGGGCATGTCCAACARTAATGACGCCCCACCTACCACCACAGCCGCCCCATCGGCCCCAACCCATCTATACCCAGAACTGCCACAGGGAGAGAAAATAACACCACCTCCCTATTTTCAAAATCCATTTACCCACCTCCCTCAAAACCCTTTTCTGACCCCTGCTGTGGTACAGGCACCGGTGTTTGTGGTGCATGAAGGACACCTAAAAGGAAGCATGACTTTGGGGATCCAAGAAGGGCAACTCATGTGTGAAGAGAGGCCTGATCATCGAGAAAGGGAGGAAAGGGATAGAGCGCACACACAGGGACGTGGGGGGGGTTCGAACCCCGCCTCGCTACAGGGACATGGTGGGTCTCAACCAGGCCCTTTGAAGAGAGAAGACAGAGAGCTAATTCAGTTTTCTTCCACTCCAAACCCAGACTGGTTTAGAAGCAGAACACGGGGGGATAGTCAAATAGTCACTACAGGGTCATGGTCGCCACCAGGACAATGCTCCTCTGGGGCCTCATTAAGAGGAAACCACAGCAAGGACGATGAAGGTGAGAACAGATTAGGACGAGATGAAGAGGAGGTGGAGCGAGACATCAGGGACTCAGTGGCACTGGCCAAATCTATGTTAGAAGATGCTGAACGTGGAGGGGGCTCGTACCATATAGAAGGGGTAATGATGGGGAAGGTGAAGGATTTGGTCGAACCTATCAGACAGTCCGTACGTCTCAGGGAACAGAACAGCAGGGGTGTCTCGTCCAGGGCAGACTGGGATCCCCAATATGGTGGACGGGGAGGAAAGGAGATGCAGATGCCGTTGAGGCCCACTCCGGACGGAGGGCATGAAGAATACCAACCCTGGAAAATGACAGACCTTACCACTTTGATGGAACAATTACCCAGCCTGCATGGGGGTGCCTCTGCATGGCTCCTTCAACTGCAAACACTGACATCAGGTCTACGGTTCTGTCTAGGTGACATGAGGGCCCTTCTGGCTAGAGCAACAGACCATACCACCATGAGTGCTCTGATAAGAGATGCAGATCTTGGCACAGCCCCGGCTGCACTGGCCCAGGAAGACTTCCGAGCACAATTGTGGGCAGTGTTGAGAAGGGCATATCCCACAGAACGAAACCATGCAACCCTTCCATCATTCACCATCAATCCAGGGGAACAACCGGCAGCCTACCTCGACAGAGCGAAGACCACATGGAGAACTGTTCATGAAGAACCATATGACCATACTGGCACCACGGTCAGCATGTGGAAGGAGATGGTGGTGAGCTGTGCTCCAGATGAGGTCCGAACTAAACTTAGGGCCACGGTGGGGTTAATGGCACTTCCCCAGGCTCAGTTCAACTCCCATGTGCATCACCACATCACCCAATACAACAAGGATAAGGGAGGGGCTGAAACACAAGTCCAGTCCCTACAGGTACAACTTTTGAAACTGCAACAGGCTCAGAAGGGGGAGAAACCCAAGAAACAGATGGTGGCTGAAGACCAACAAGAAATCTCACAAATTATTGAAAAAACTGTTTCCCAAATGATACAGCAACAACAACCACCCATGGCACCACAGGGACCTCCCATGCCAGCACCCGGGATGGAACAACCTGTCCCGATGGCCGCACAACCATACTATTACCCACCACAACCAGGCTATCCGTCTACATGGGGACAACAACCAAGGAACACTGGACCCTGGGGGAATTGTTACAATTGTAAGCAGACAGGACATATGGCTCGTCAGTGTCCATACCCAGTGACAGCGGCCCAAAACCAGTGGATGGCGAATAGGGGACGAGGATACGCCC